>NW_011348502.1:12452-13463 GCF_000735185.1 Notothenia coriiceps
GAGAGTTATCAAGGTGTTTGACAGAAAGCCAAATTCATACCACCACTGTACCATCCTTGAAAAACAAAATTTCTTGAGTTTTGACCATTTTAAGTCTTTTAAAGTATGTGTTTTTTTTATAAATGTTTACATGGACTGCCCCCTCCCTTAGGGGGATTCATCCACAAAAAACACACTGGACGCTGCACTAGGTCAGAAACCAGAGGAGACTGTGAAGTCCACCGCAGACGGACCACTTTTGGACAACATATCCTCTCCGTTAAAGGCAGCTCATTGTGGAATAGCCTCCCAACTGAGATACGGGATTGTCCCACTCTCAATAGCTTCAAAGGTCAACTCAAAGAATGGTTGAGAAACAACCAGGCGTGCAATCACCGCTAAATGCACTTTAACACAGGGGCATCTCCTCTTGCACTTTATGTAGCACTAGTACTGCTTTCATACAGAAAAAAATGGTTTAATTGAAAGGAAAATATTTTCAACATTCTTTTATCTAACATTGACCTGTATTTTACAATGTAAAGTAACAGTGTAATTAATGAAATAGCAATATCCAGTATATATATTGAGCAGGTTTAATGTAAATAAATGGGGCCAGCTATTTTCTACACGGCTTCCCTATACACTGTGTGTGTGCCTTCCAACTGTAGTGAAAGACATGATAAAGACATGTGGCACTCTATAGCACTTATCTTATCATATTGTAACACGCCTCTCAAAGNTATTCCAACAATCTATCACCACTCCTCTCTTAAACTTTCCGCTCCGCATCATTATCCATCAATTAACCAGTGTACAGCCCAACTATATTTAAAACCGATTGTACTCTACTAAACTGTGTATCTCAGTTGTCATTGGCTTACGTCACTATCTTCCAAACTATACTATCCTACTCATATCTCTTCTTTGCACTCTTGTACTCCTTTTCTGCAGGAGAAACTGGAGATGCCTCCCAGTGCGACAACACACACATGAACAACTTTGTAAACTGACCTTTTTCCTCTCTCACCC
>NW_011348502.1:13498-33661 GCF_000735185.1 Notothenia coriiceps
CTATCAGTTGCACAGGAGATGCCTGAGGAGCGAACACGTGCATGTACGTCACAGGGAATGTGCTCGCAAAAATGTTTGTGAACATTCTTGTGAGGACCGTGTACACAGCTTCTTTATTAGTTATATGTCCTGAACTTGTTCACCTCCTCATGCGTTCATTGTGTTGTGCACTCACATAGATCAAGCCAGAGTAGTATCTCTCTCTCAGGTTGTGCAGCACAGAGGCTTCATTCAGGCAGGTGAGGTCGGCCATGTCTTCTACTTTGCTGAAGCGCGGGGGGTTCATTCGCTGCACCTCCTCCCTGGACAGAGTCACCTTCCTCTGGCTGTCCGTCAGCTCCACCTCCACCTCATCACCGCGCTCCTCCCGGATACTGGCCGACTGGGAGGAGAAGAAGGAGATTTAATAAAAGATCAAATGGGAGTTGAAGGTAGATAGAGTTTATGTTCAATGTGAGAATCAATAGGAAGACACTTCAATGTTGCTTTTGATAGGTAATACACCACAGTGAACTGCAATGATTAATCATTGTCAACAGCAATTTAACAATTAAGAGTCCTAAAAAGCAAAGCCTTTATAAGATATGCAGTCAGGAAATCAATCCCGCAATAATAAAAAAAAAAAGAATTGATCAATCTATTGAAGAAGTAATTGTGTTACTTAATTTGTTTTTGGAGATGATCAGCTTTTCTCTGTTAGATCTTATTAAACCTTTCTTTTTGGACTGACAAAGTCTAGAAAAGAGTATCATAAAACTAATAGTTAGTCTCATCCTTATATAAAGACACAAAAACAATGGTCTAGTCTTTTAACTCTACACTAACGTAGCTTACTGAAGAAAGCAAATATTGAAATATATTTGAAAAATGTTTGACAGCATCTCTGTCAGTGAGATTTAAAGTGAGAGTTGTTATTGTATTTGTCAGCAGACAAGAATAGATGGTGACAGAAAGAGAGAAACCCTCTTGCCATGCTGTCGTTCTTGTGCTTGTCGGACAGGAAGTGTGCTCTGGGTCTGACCAGGTCACAGGATTCTGCTCTGCTACACTTTGTTCTCTCTGCTACTTGACATGCATACAGAACACATCAAATATGTGCATGTCTGTGTTTTCGTGTGTGGGTGTATATTAGTCACAGATTAAACTAGATGCTCAGACCATGAAACTGGATGAAAGTGTGTCTGTCTGTTTGTTATGATTGCGTATATTTGGTATGTGTGTGCCATTCTCAGATCATGAGTGTAAAATGAAGTCAGTGGTGCTACAACGGCCTCTTTAACATTAAGAGGCTGAAGGAGGGTATTGTTCTATTCATAGAGCTTTCTATGAAACCAGTCCAGCAGAGAGGAGGAGACTTAGAGACAGGACACACAATTCACATGTCACATCCTACAATATGCACCAATATAACTCCTAATGTGCATGATACAAGTACCAAGGATAAGTGGAACAAATCATTGCTATGACATGGACCTTGTGATAGTCATTAGTCGTAAATGTGTTAGAGAGCATCACAAGGCATATTGAGGAACCTATTAGGATGAAGGAAAGCATGGAAGAAAGTGTATCATCATGAGGACTGAAACCTTATAAAACATAATAGAGAGGCGAAGTCCCGCACATCTACTTCCGCCCCATGGGACCTTATTTAGAAAAATGATGTATTGAAGTCAATGGGGAGAGAAAGATTATCTTCCGATCCCGTTTGAATTGTGCCACGAATTACACATATGATGTTTGTCAATCTTAAAAAATCATTTCCATGTCAAAAAAGTCACAGTTTGTCGTAAAACTGTTGAAATAAAAGACTATGAAAAATACGCAACTAGAAAGACTACAAATCCCAGAATCCCGGTCCCGCAAGCTGGCTCTTACGAAACCGACTAACTCCCCTGTTGTGTGTACAGCTCTCAACATGCCCAGACTTGTAGTGATTTTCACCTTTTTGAATACGTTTCACCTCATTCTGAAAGAAAGAAGTGAAATGTGCTAACGTGACGGCCGTCTTGGTGTGTGGTGCGAGACGGGAGATGTAGTTCATTGAGCGATTTCACACAAAAAAAGTGTTACTTCACAGTTTTACGACACATTTACATTTTTTTGACTTGCAAAATTATCTTTTAAATTGACAAACATCATATGTGTAATTCGTGGCACAATTCAAACGGGATCGAAAGATAATCTTTCTCTCCTCATTGACTTCAATACATACTTTTTCCGAAATAAGGTCCAATGGAGGTCCCCCGGAAAGGGAGGGACTTCGCCTCTATATAACACACACTTACAAAGACACACACCCTGTGCTGCTTTGCCTCACTTGTTTGACACACCTTTTTCGAAGGGACGCACTTTGAGCTTATTATTTACCAGAGGATTAATAATAGGGTAGTGGGAAACAGGAAAACAGGTTGAAAAAAAAAATAGAGTCCCTGTAGCCCTGGGATTCCACTATCAGTTGGGTTTTTGGAAAGAAAATGTCCTCTATTTCTTTCAATCCACGCCTTACCTCAAAGCCATTCTTCTCCGACGGCACCCACACCAGCCTCTTAGCCGCCCAGTCGGCCTGGCTGGCGGCGGAGATCGTATTTTTGGGAGACCCTGGCGCCGTGACCCCCGATGTCAGTAAGCGGGTGACATCGTTCACACCGCCCCCCGTTGGCTTGGACATGGTTCTACTGGCACTGTGTGAGGGAAGGAAAAGTGAAAAAACAGTTGAACATTAAAGAGCGAGCCGGTGTTGAGAATGTATTTTCTTCACAGGCCTACTGTCTTGTTGGCTTAAATCGGGAGCACTGGCGATGATGACTGACGATGAAGGACTGACAGACAGGGACACTGATGTGATTCTTGGTCAAGACACACACACAAAATGTATGTGCAGCCACACATAAAGAAAGAGCAGTAGTGAGCATGCAAGTTGCATGCAGGCCATTTCCAGCTGAGATTGGGTCAGAGATGGCCTAATTGAAAGACAGCAAATCAAGGAGAAGAAGGGGGGAAGAAGACAGAGAGATCCGAGGGTGGAGGGGTGGAAGGTGGAGGGAGAGCGAGATACATCAATCGACTGAGTAAACTGACATGACAGGCAGAGGGGGAGGGAGGGCGAGGAAGAGGAGGAAAGGGTGGGATAGCAGTGAAAAGAGAGGCTGGAAATGGACTGAATATATTGTTAACTGAAAGAAAGTGAAGCACCCTTCCTTCTACTAGGGGCCGCTCAGTAGAGATAAAACTCTAGTGAAGCCCCCACTGAGGGCTAGGAGACACAGTGAGGTGACAGTAGCTAGAAGTGGAACATGAAGAAACAGCAAGACATCCTCCAGTCAGAGACACTGTAGCGCGAGAACAAGGTGTTTCTTGATTTAGTCTGACAAGTAAGAAATAATGTTCAGCTGAGAGAAAAATCTCTGGAAGGAGGAGAAAACTTTATTTTGAGGCTAGTAGGAGTGACATCGTTTCAGATGGGTTAGCTGTTGCTGTCACCCGTGGACAGAACCTGCCATCAGATAATAAGGGGTGCAACATTTAGTTTATTTAAAGAATCAGCTCTTTCGACAATCAATTTGTGATTTACGTAGTTTTTCACAAACAATGGGAATCATTTACTGGTCACAGCTTCTCAATGAGTGTTAATCATATTAAAAATACAGTTAATAACATTATGTGTGTTAGCACGAGGCTATTAACAACCCTGCAGCTTAGAATCTGACTAAGCGACTTATTACACAGCAACTACACATTTCCACACAACTCTTATTCTAGGAGAACAGAAAGATAATTCTTCCAGATAATGAATCTGAATTTATTTTTGCAACCGAGAAAGACATAGCCTACAATTTCAGAATGAAACCGTGTCACCAGTCTCCTGAAATCTGAATGATGCCTGATTGCTGATGTATTAATACACTGTTTTAGTAATTGAAGAACTATTTTTTTGTATCAAAATAATGTACAACAGATACAAAACTGGATTCTATAGAGGAAAGAGTTGACACAAGATGTTCAGGGAAAGAGGCGTGCTTGAGTAACAGCAAATGTCAACTTTGATCAGACAGGTATTTGTGCCGGCCAGTTAACTGTTAGGCGTCTCCATGCCTATGCAGGTATGTTATCTGGCTTGATTCCTGCTATGCATGTCACTCTCAGGATTTTCATTCTGTCTGTTCCTGACAGAGCCCGGTCCCCAACCCTGCCTTAACCATACCTGTTACTGCAATACGACTCAGGGTGTGGAGTCTACTCGATGACAAAAGAGTTGCCACCACCCAGCCGCTCAGTATGGGAAATATGTGATCCCTCAGTGGCATCAAACAGCTGAGCATCTGATTTTAAAGGCTTGCTTTACCATAGTGTTCTCTTAATGTCAACCAAATCCAATGAAAAGACCAACACCAGCAATTCGGTAGTCCATTTGAAATACTTCTCTACTTTGAATGTAAACCTGAGTGTTTCTACCAAAGTTATTTAGAAGCTGGTCATACAAATATGTGGTTTTGAGGCTTTTGATTTAGTGCAACTGTCGGCACCATAGTTTTAAAGCAAACATAAGTAAAAAGGCAATTGTTGGGGAATACTTTCGGCAAATTATTTTCATACTGTAGTGAGTATTTACTTCACCAGGACAAGTATGTGGTTCTTATTGATAATCTAATTTTCTTCTCAAAGGTATTGGAAATGGATGAATCTAATAAACGTTTTATTACATACATGCATAGCACAGAGCACACAGTGAGTGTATACTCTGTATGTAACCTAATAGTATTAGGAGGAGTGGGCAGCTACTGTACAGCTCCCGGGGTTAGGGCTAACCATTGAAGAGCCTCCATGTAGCTGACTGATGTGTTTAATGGTTACTAGACAAGAGTGGAGGTCTGTGTGCATCGGAATAATTATATATCAGGCTTCGGCTATACAGAGATGACTTCATCGTGAATTAATTTGTGTTAGGTTTTTTTAAACAATGAGATGAATCACCCTTATTACTAATTCATCTTTAACAGTGATAATAAAACAAGACTTAGCATGTCATCATTTAAGCTGCAGTGTGGGCTGTTGCTGCTGACTCCCATTGATCCCAACTATTCACGTAAAGCAAATGCTTCACACTCACTCACTCACTCACTCACTCACTCACTCACTCACACACACAAACACACACACCTCACAGGTTGTCGCAGTACAGCCTGGGCTGACCATCAAACTCATCCTGCAGCAGCTGGAGTTGCCAAAAGCTGACCGCTCTCCTCCATAGCAACACCAACAGCAGCCCACGAGACAATACCTCCAGCGTCTGAACCGAGGACATTCAATGCGGGGGGTCTTGTGGGGGGTGTGCCCCTGTATATGTCTGTGTGGGTAATAAATGTGTGGGTGCCTGCGCGTGATTGTGCGTGTGCTAAACGGGTGGGGGAGCAAACAGGAGACGCCTTTTTTCTTCAGCTTTGCATCGGTGATGGTATATTGTGTCATATGCGCACTTTAGCGGACAGTGAGCTGGTATTATTAAGCCATTGTGGCTATGATGATAATTACAATGCGGCTGCATTACACTATAGCTGCGGAGTGACCCCTACATATTACCTGCATTTTAAGACTGTTACTACAGCAGAGAAACTGACGAAAGCAACCACACCTTGAACATAAGACATGAACAATCACATGAGCCCTAGCCTGAAATTAGTGGTGATCCGCATGTAGCAACAGCAAAGCCATTCTCGCTGAGAAAAATAGCCATTATTATGATGTGACACAAAGATCACAGTAGGCCAATAGGCTTAATAATAATGATATGGGTCGAAATCCCTACTAATGTGGCCATTAGACAGAATCAATGTCCAGACTTCAGGTCGTCTGGATGTAAGCCCCTCTGTGGAAGCGAACATAGTGATGAAAACTGAACGTCTCTTGTCCCAATACGTCTCATTATTAGGGTGTAATGCCACCGCATTTAGACCAACCTAGCGAGGTTAGCCAGCTACTCTGAAATATGATACGTTCAGGATATTACACCGGCTAATAACGAGTTGGATTAGAGAAAAGGGAATTAAATCTCTCACCTTCAGGTTCGGCTCAGAGTGTTGGGTAAGGCTGTGATGCGAGGAGAACCTGGGTGAGGCTGTTTCGTTGGTATTTTCCTGCCTGAGAGGTGTGTGTAGCTCACCGCATATGCGGCTTTTATCATTGCACCGCTCTGTCGCTGGAGACCGCACTCACTCGGCGAGAATAAAACAGGGAGCAGTGAGGGCAGGGCGACGGCTTCAGCCCGGGAGACACTTCCTGATAGCAGACCAACCAGGTTCGAGGAGACGGTTTTTAGTCAAGCCTTACATAGCAAATATTCCAATCAAAAGCCACAACAGAGCAGTAGACCCGCCTAATGAATACGACGGGATCTTTCCGCCCCACAACTGGCATGAAACGGGTGCAGCAACGAATGGCGTTAACAGCAGCGCGACGACCTCCGCTATTAGCCAATGATAACTGACAGGGGGCGTGGCTAGCTGTAACTGACGTGACAAACAGCCAATTGGAAGGCTGCAACAGGTGCCTGTGCGGCACTCTCGCGCTAGAGTAGTGAGATTTGCGCGCCCTTTGTTTACCACTGTGGCGGTGAGGGTCCGCAGACACAGATCTCAGATCGGATTTGTTTGAATCCCCAAACAAACACAACCGACGGTTAGCTTTGAATGATCTGATCCTAGGCGCGTAATACAGATCACATCACTATATCCGACTGTAGCTGGGGTACCAGGGTTCCAGGGTTATCCTTCAATATACCTCAACTTTTCATTTTTATTTATTCAGTCAAATTAAACAATACATGAAAAATAATTCCATCTCACTGTCACTAAAGTAAGCCTATGAGGCTCTGGAAAAGATAAATGTTCCTATAAAAACTAATTGCAAAAGAAGTGTATGTGTTAATGACTATTTTCCTTTTAATGGCAGGTTAGTTTTTGTGTTCTCCATATGATATAATACAAATATTATTATAGGGTTATTAATATTTTCAGAAGGTGTGTTTTCTTCTTCTGACTTCTCGGCAGTAATCGTTATGCAAAAGGTTATAGGTCATTTAGACATACGTTACAACACGATAATATAATCTATAAGGGTTAATTGTCATTGTATAATTCTGTAATTCTGTCTGAATTGTTTGGTTAAGGTTTAAGTTCACATAGGCCCCTACGCAAACATAGATGTTTAGTGTGGTGATAAATTACACTTTACATCTAGATGATATGTTTTAAAATGATCAAACTTTAAGGAAAATCAATGACGAAGCAAACAATAGAAATTCAATCCCTGTGTTTTATTTGCTCTTTAAAACAGTTCAGTTTCATTTGGAAGTGTCCCATGTCTGAGGCAGTTTTGAAATTACATTTCAGTGGTGAAGCAGAAAGGTTTCCATTTATCTTTATAAAATTGACCTAGCTAGCTACAGCCTATATTTGTTTCATCTTATTCATTTATTAAAAATGTATATCATGTCTTTTACACTGTGTATATTATACATACTTATGATATAAAAAGTGTGAGCTTTGAGCATTGAATCCTAATCAACCAGTGAAATAACCCGAATAACCTATGTGTTATTGGGGTTTTGAACAGCGCTATCGTAAAGTGATGGTGCAGAAAGTTCAAGTTACAAGTGGAGGCAGGGTGAGAGACATGACCCACCACGCTTCCTATAAATAGTACATGGAGCCATGAAGGAGAGGTGTAAGATAGGACACAAACCTAAAACAGCATTAACACTATTCTTAAAAGTTAATATGTTATAAACACCTCAAACCCCACTGAGGTAAGAATCTTTCAATAATAATAGTGAAACATTGCGACCGATGCATTGAGGTTGACGTGCTGATCCAGCAACACTACTGTGATGTTTGATTAGTGATACAAGTCTCCATATAGCCCACTACTTTTGTGCAAAGAACAAGTTCCCAGGATGTGCGTTGGACAGGCTGATTATTGGTCAACATTTAATATCATGTTTAGTCCTCCTGACACTGAGTTACCTTAACCAACACATTCTGTAATCAAATACTTAAAAACTCTGGTGGTTACAAGATCTAAAATAAACAAGAGCATTCCAAGTGTTTTGCAATATAACTACAAAGTGCAAACAAATAAATACATCAGTCTCCAATACAATACATCTGAAAGTCCCTTTATGTTCTCAGTTTATGTTCATAATGAGACTTCTCTATCACTTAGCAGAGAATAGGCATTTTTGTCTACTCAGAACAACATCCTGCAAAGTGATTGAAAAAACATTCATGCATTAGAAGCATTATGCAAATACACACATAAGCTTTAAGCACATTTCATATTAACATAACATCAACTGCTGCAGATGAAGAGCCAGTTGCAAAATCTCTGGTTTGTTAAGAAGGCACCGCTCACTACACTGTTCTCACAATTTGTTAGAGAAACCAAGAATTAGAGTAGGGGGTCATTTAATGTAGTGGGCACAAAAATACTGAATACTTTTATATTAATCTGGTGTATTTTCCAGTTCAATCCACATCCACTTGTCCAGATGTTAGAAAGAGGCTCTATTTCTCAAAGACGAAGAACGACAAGCCACGATCCCCATCGTTACGTCAAAGATCTATATTAATGAACTAAACTGGACAACATCATCTGTCATTGTTTGAAAATGATTAAAGCTACAATGATTCCTCTGACCAGATGGCATTCAACTCAACACAAGTGTTGGATTAAATGAAGCAAATGTTACAATCGTTGACATTTTTTTTGCATTACAAATAGGAGAAAAAGCCAAAAATAAGAACATGACATGGAAAAGAAACTGCTCAAAATTGCTGCTACTTTTCAGCTGTTTCTCCCTGTCCATGCTGTAGCTCTGCTTTGCCTCTACAAGTAGCCTTAACTCAACTATATTCTCAACAGCTCCCCCAAGCTCAAAGTATCACAAAATAATACACTATCCATACTTACCATATGAAAATATAACAGTATAAATGATAAATCAGCATCATAGTGGGTTACATTCCTGAGTTGTACCTCAGAAGGTACACTTCCATTCATTTCATACAGAAGGACCTAAAACAGAGGTCAGCAATGTCAGCAGATCCCAAAACTGGAGGTGCAGTTACATGGTAGAGCCACCATGGGGTGCTCTTGTATATTGTGCAACACAGGCAGTAGAGTCAGGTGGGCGTGTTGTGGTGTGATGGGCCAGATGTTAGTCTTGGCAAACACGTTTTCAATGATCGTGAAAGATTGCCAGGACCAATTAGACAACTAAACCAGTGTAGTAACCCTGCTCCCCAAAAGAGTGACTCAAAACCATGCTCAAAACCTCCCACTGTCTCTCTATCTGTCCATTTCCTTAATATGTCTCTGAGGTATCTAATCTGTATAGTAGCACTCATCTCAATCTTGATCATTTTTAAATGTCTAGGCGATCACTTGACTTGTTCCTGCTCTGGACTTTCCTTACCTCTCCAATTGCAGTAAACAATGCAACTTCGTATGATGTATCCCAACACTGACCCCATTTCCTTGGTTGGCCCATTCCTATACCCGTCTTACCCTCTCTATGAGCCTGTCTTTTAAGCCACTGGGTCAACTTCCTCCTCTATTCTCTTAAGGACTCCTGTCCTACAGGTTCAGTTGTAGTGGAGATGTTCTGCCAGGGATTGCCTTCTGGTCGGAGAGGATGGACACTCGGGGTCTTTGCCAGGCTCTTTATCGGAGGAGATTAGCTCCAGAGCCACTTCGTTCTCATAGCAGAATGACGAGCGTGAGCCGTGAATGCACTTCTGCTCGACCAACTCTTTAGCGCTGCATGAAGGGGTGTCCGGGATCTCATATGTCCGATGAAAGAATGAGTAGTCCACCTGGAAAAATGGCAGAAGACTTTTTAATACGCATAAGGTTACAAGTTGAGAGTCGAAAGCCAGGCTAGCAGCTCTGTGAGGCTGTATTTGGGTATAACAGTGCTATTCTCACAATAATAATATTGACATGCTGTTATTTAGAAATGCAATGGTACAGTTTATGTGTTCAACATCTAAGTGTTATATGTTAGCATGCTAACATTAGCTATTTAGCACTAACCATGGGTACAACAAGTGCAACTGTGGCTGATGGGGTTGTCTGATTAGTTATCCGGTCAAATGTCAATAAATGCAAAAGAAAGTTGATCCATTTTCTTTGTTTCGGAAACTTAAAGTTTTTGTCCACAATACATTAATTATTACACAAACCTATTATCAAGATTGTTACAGATTCATTGAATAGTAGACTACTAATCGATTCATCTTTGCAGCTCTATTTTGCAGACCATAAACCAAAGTAATGGACATGCCCTAATTAATATGCAACATCCTTTCCCCCCCCTGTACAGTTCATCTCTACTAACTTCCTTTCTGACCTGGTAGCAGTCTTTCCTCTCGAAGAGCACTGGTTCGAATCGGTGTCCCCAGGTAATTTCAGAAGCCAGATATGAGCTACGGCACTGTGTGGTCATGGCTGTGGCCTCCACCATGCCCTCAAGTATGACCACCACCTCCAATTCAGAATCATTCTCCAGAGTCTTTCGGTCAATCTCAAAGAAGGGTGACTCGTCATCAATCTCATGGACTATTGTCACTGGCGAGACCAAGAAGATGCGGTCTGTGCCGTTATCAAAACCCACGTTGATGTCCATATTGTCCAGCGGGAGGAACTCTCCCTCTTCTGTCACCCGAGGCTGAAATTGAGAATGGAGAAAAGTCACAATTGGATATATTAAGCCTTAGACATAGCATGTTGTTATGCTGCACATTTTCATATGTGGGAAAATATTGAATGGAGGCTAGAACCTATTTAATAATGAATCAAATTAGCAAGAAGCCGGGGTCACGTGATCAACCGAAGTGAAATCAAACCTTTATTCTGGCTATAAAATGCAACTCAGTTGTAAAGAAAACGGGGGATTGATCGGAAACCTTGAATATTGTCAATGGACATTTTAAATACACTTTAAGATACACCATCCCCAAGGTCATCTTTAGAACATATCTGAACCTGACGCAAAAGCTTAGTATTAGGTTACTTTAGTCATACATAGGCTTAACACTCACCCAACTCTTACTATGGAACAATATCCAGACCCAGCCTTTAGAATTGTATTTCTTTGATCCTCGCAAACTTAATCCCATCTGCCCAGGGTGAACTTTGATATGGTCGTGCTATTAAAAGGGATCAAATTGTCTATGCTCTAGTCCTAATATTCCACAGAGTTTACCCTCCGGACAGCTCTGGCAGCATAAACAGTTATACACAGCGTGGGTGATGACAAACATTCATAGTAAACATGTTTTAAAGTACCCAGACTGTATGGTAAACATCAGCATAATTACAGTACAATCACCTAACTCACATACAGCAGACATAAGGGGAAATGAGATGACGAAGGACAATGGCTCTCAGTTAAAGAATTGTGGGCAAGTTAATCCATGGTAAATCTTCCTAACCCCTGAGGGGAAATAAAACAAGCTCTCATTAACTACGGTCCACAGAATACAGGCCAGATGGTCTAAGCGCTCTCTCTTTCTCTCCACTGCAACCTTTTTCCCTCTACCGCTATCTCTCTAAACAAATTAAATTTTCTTTTTGGTAAATTGGTTTACGTCTGCTTTAGCATCTCCAATTGACATCATGTAACTTAAAATAGAAAAGCTTTCCTCTTTTGATAATTGCCAAACTTTCTGGCGTCTCTATTTCCTATCATGGTAATGATCTCCCTTCACTTACCTTCAGTAGTTGTGCTCGAACATGTGCTTCTACCAGGTGGCTCTTGCGTAGGTTTCCGACCCTCCACATCATACAGAGTTTCCCATCCCTCATCGCCACCACAGCTGTTTCAGAGAAAACCAGTGTCTCGTTGCGCTTCTTGGGCTTAGCAATCTTTGCCATAACTGCCCCGATGATGAAGGCGTCAATAATGCAGCCCACAATGCACTGCAAAATGACCGCAATCACCGCCAGGGGACATTCTTCGGTCACACTTCTGAAGCCGTAACCAATGGATGTCTGCGTCTCCAAGGAGAATAGAAAGGCTGCCATGAAGCTGTTCACCTGGAGGAAGCATTTCTCCTCCAACACTGCCTCTCTATCAGACTCTCCTCCGGACCCGGCCTCTCCTGATCCTGGAGAGGAACCTGAGCTGGGGGTTAGCCGAATGGAGAAGTCCCCATGCATGGAGGCAATGAGCCAGAAGACAAATCCAAAGAGTAGCCAGGAGAGAAGGAAGGAGAGGGTGAAGATGACAAGCATCCAGCGCCAGCGGATGTCCACACAGGTTGTGAAGAGGTCGCTGAGGTAGCGCTGGCCCCTCTCGCTCATGTTGACGAAGGTGACGTTGCAGCGTCCGTCCTTGCCCACAAAGCGTTGTCGGGGCCTGCGGCTGGAGCGCCTGGTTCGCCGGCGGTTGGTAGTGGAGGGGGAAGAGAGCGATTCTTGGTCCGAGGATGAACGGACCTTTCCTCTTCCCCCTACACTACTGCCTCTTGCACTCCTTAGTGCCGAGCACATTCCTCCTGCTCTCACCCCGCCTTCTCCTGCATCTCCCCCGACTCCAATGGCACTCTGCCTCCGTACATTGTTGGTGTTGCTCTGGAGTGGTAGAGGTATGCCGTTTAGGGCATGGGTCGGGGATAGGCTGGTTGGGGTCGCTGACCCCGTTGGACTCCCCCCTGCCCAAGCCGTATCGGCAGCACTCTGTGCCAGCCTCATGACCTCCTCCTCCTCCACTGGCCCATCAACCACAGCACTGAAGCGCCGCTTCACACGTGCTGCTCCCATCATGTATAATAAAGTGTCCTCCCTCGTATGGTGAACAGTAACTGTATTCCTCAGTGTTGCCTTGATTTGATTGTTGATGTGCATGTAAGCTCCTTGATACTATCAGTTCAGTATGTAGTGCTAACAATGCAGTCCGTCTTTCAGTCCTTAATGAAGAGACAACTGCAAGTCCAAAGAGGCAAATGGTAACCAGAGGATAATGCCCTCCAAGACCATTGATCAGTCACTTACTTTCCCCAAAGTGTAAGTATCTCCCAGTAGATTCTATCTTTTCAGTAATAGATTCCACAGCAAACAGTGTGGGCTTTCTTGAAGTAGGGTTCATGGGTGCATCAATTAACAACAAATATCCTTAAATCATACTCCCTGAGCGAGGCGAGCTGAAAAGAAGAATGTCAGCAGCAGTCCGAGGAGTCTTATCACTGTGACCCACAGTTTACAATAATGTCTAGGAGTGGTGTGGCCTGATTGATCACGAAAGCATGCAGGATTGGTTCAGTTCAAAACAAGCCTCAAGCAGGTATAAGGTAACAAAAGCTTTAAACTGATAATGCAATCGGGTAGCAGGTTGAAGGATGACATGTAAAGGATATACAGCTTGATACAGGGTTCTTACTGTGACAAGATGCATACAGACAGATCAATGCAAGAGATTAACTTAAAATGGGATGATATGATAAAAACATGTTCAACATGCAGTCAGAAAAGAAAGAAAAAACATGCCAATTCTTACAATGAGTTTTCTCCAGTTTCATAATCCCTTGGGATGGGTATGAGGAAACAAAGAGTACAGGTCTTTCAGTACACTCAAACGCCTACTATCATCAATGACTATTCAGTGCAAATATATATTTGATAAAGCATTGAGGATACTACAAACAATTGTGTTACAGTGTTACATTTCAGTTGCCAAGAAAATGTCAGCTTTGGCCAACAAGAGCATCCCAACTTGAAGAGGCATGTCTGGTTGCTACTTCCTTTTTGATCATGTCACTGCTTTTACAATTTCACATTTTCTTTCCAATGGTCTATACATCTGTATGAAGGCCATTGTCAGTTTTTTTGCGGGATGTTTTACTGACTGAATAATATTGACCTGAACTACAGTGGTGTTATCACCTGCTACACTTAGTCTTTCAGAGCAGACATACCTCATTACAGCTCAGCATTAGGGCTAAGAAATCGCATTTACCTGACAAAAGATAGGATGAGAAGAAAAGAGAGTTTACTTTGACCAATCTCCAACACTACTTAAGTTTTAAGCTTCAAGTCACATTGAGAGTAAAGGTAAGAATACAGGTCACCTTAGGAAGTGCTCTATGATCGAGGCGGGGCACCAAAGTGGATAGATCAGGTGTGTGCCACAGAAGGAGAAGTGCTGCGAACTAAAGGGGCTGAGAGCGTAAGTGGGCTTTTGGTTTGTAGTTTGTACTCATCATCGGTGTTTGAACTAGGTAAAAAAGGCAACATGAACATGAGAGGATTTCAATAAACAAAATAGAAGATTTTCATTGTCAAAAACATGGATGAGCATAGAAAATTCCTTAATATAAAGTCCCAATTCTTGAAAACCGATTTGAAAATGTGTCAAAAATCAAAAGCTATGCTTGTATATTTAGTATTTGCCTTGCCCAACCATTTCAGGAGAACTCTTCCACGTATCCCTGACAAGAACACAGAGTTTCACATACTTGTTGGAAAAGTAGACTATACACATAACCCTGCACTGTGGTGAGAACAATCCACTGCTATAACGGTACAAATAAAGAAGCCATTTTCTTCAACCAGTTACAGCAGGGAGGACAAAAGTCTACAACAAATGGAAATGGGGAAAGAGATCCCTCCTGAAGTGTGAAGTGACATAAGGGTTCATCTTGGCTTATGTTGACCTCTCTTTATGACACATGTTCAGTGTAAAGCCATTGATCTTTGGAGAAAAGTCAAGGAAAGAGTCTGCTGGTTTTCCGTACTCTTTACCAAGATGTTGCCGTTTGATTTTCCTTTGACAGTCTTGAAACAAAAAGAGAATAACAATTAAAGGCGAGGTAAAACATTTAAAACTGCTGAAACAGATGCTTCAGTAGTTATCCTTTTGTGTCAAAAGAGACCTTTCTCTCTTGAAATCACTGAATATATTCACATTTGATATCAATTCAAATCTTAAACACACTGTAAACAGTATAATGTACCTTTTAGTTACGCTCTTATTCAGTCCTTGCATTGGTACTGGACGCGTTAGTCATTCCTTTTCACATGAAGAACCAAATTCCATCACGACAAAGGAAAACACGTGCCCAGATGTGAAAGCATGGAGCCTGGGAAGAGAAAAGGACAGAAATAATAACATAATTTTCCATTTCTATCTTATGAAAACAATTCTGTACCTTAAGGGCAGAAATCAGTTTCAAAGCATACACCATTTTAAGCTTGGGCATTCTGAAGTGCAGCTGTTATTCATCAAAATATATTTCTATGTACTGATGGATGTAAGTTCATAGAGAAAACTGTCCCATTACCAAAAAGGACTGACCTTCAGTTAGGAAACCAAGTGGTACAGGATGACCTTTCTTTGATAAACAAGTATTGGTGGATCAAAGCCAATGGACTTGAAGAATTGGAGGGGATTTATTTGGGCCAATGTTGAGACTGGGAATGTAGTTCAGATGAAGGACTGAGATAAACTGGACTGGTTGGGGGGGAAGAGGTCGTATGTCTTGCAGGGGAGATGGCGATATGCTGTGGATTACAGCTGCGCTCGTGATTTTGGTAATCTCACCGGTGGTCTAACTAATCCCTTGAGGATTTACGTAAGAGCCACTACACAAGGTGGCAAGGATATCATAAAGTATGTTTCTATTTATACACATAGAAGATATGAATATGATGTGGGGAAAAGTATGATATACTATTGTATGATATAAACCAACAAATGTAACTGTCTACAAATGCTGACTTGTAAATACAGTGTTTAGCTTGAGTTGCTTTCACTAGAATTTGAAACATGTCCTCGTGTTCTACATCGATGAATACAAAAAACAGCATCCTTTTGGCCACTGTAATTGAAAGAGTCTGCTGCTTAACTGTCAACTAATGTGTGGATCATCATGCTGGTGTGATGTCATAAGATCTGGCGATGAGAGGGGAGATGAGAAACCACTCATTTAATGCATGAAAAGGCGATAAAACTTCTAACAAATGTACTTTCTTTGGGTAAAAAGAATGCAAACCAGTACAGGATTTGCATAATTATACTAAATAAAGTACCTAAACTTTTATTAAACTGCTAAATGTAGTAAAAGTTGTAATACGTTAGGTACCTTATTAACTAGACAAGAAATTGTAAATGGTGGAACAATATATGAAGTAAACTCAGATTGAACCGAGAGATCTTTTAAGGTCTTTCCCATGAAATAATAAAGACAGACTTTCCAAGACTTATGTTGCTCAATGTTCAGTTAATGAACAGATGTGTGAGTAGGCAGTCCTGACCTTGAGGTCTCTACTGTAGCTCCTGCCAATGCTACATAATGAACACGTTCTCAGGTCTGCCATCTCCGTGATTGGGTTGAAGTGTCGCTGGACAACTGACGACAGTAGCTGGAGGAGGTGATGAGGGGTGTGTGTGTGTGTGTGTGTGTGTGTGTGTGTGTGTGTGTGTGTGTGTGTGTGTGTGTGTGTGTGTGCAATGTGAGGGGTAAATGTGTCCTTATCCTGGCGAGGTGACAAATGTCTCAAATAACTTCTCATATAAGAACCTGCAGGGCTGTGTGGGAAAACACATGTGAAGCTTCACAGTGTCAGGCGATCAGAGCAGTTCTGGTCTGCAGTCCTGCCTCGTTTATGATAAATGCTGAAACATGTTTTCTAATGTTTGATCTTCTAATGTTTGTCGGTCCTTCTAAAAACCAGATCCTTTGCAGCAAACACCAGACTCTTATATTATGTACGGGTTGACACTTGAGGGCAAACCAAATACAATTACCTTCAACATTTTTGTTTTACTTGTGTGAATATATATTTTTGAGGGTATAACAGTGTTTTGCATTTTATTGAGTACACATTTGACATGTTGGGAGAGGCATTGATAATCACAACCAATCAGGTGGAGATAGGGTCATTAGTAAACCCCTATAGATCAGGGGCCGTATTCACAAAGGATCTTAGGGCTAAAAGTAGCTCCTAACTGGAGAATTTAGGAGAAACTCCTAAACATAATGGGCGCGTCAGTCTTAAATTTAGGACTCCTAATTTTATTCACTAAGAGCAATTCACAAAGTATTTTAGGCCTAAAAGTAGCACCTAAGTCTGGGAGAGCTTAAAAGTCCTCGAGAGGACTCCTAACTCAGTAAGACCTATTCACAAAGAATCTGAAAATGGCTGAGAGATGAAATGTTTTGGAGACAATGGAAGACTGTGAATTGATCAAGAGATATAGGCTAAATCGTGAGGGTATCAAACTTGTTGTGGAATTAGTGCGGGATGCAATAACATCCCCGAGTAACAGGAATAACCCGATTAGTCTGGAAATAAAATGTTTGGCAACACTACGATATTTAGCAACAGGGAAAATGCAACTTTGCAATGCCGACGATTTAGGAATATCGCAACCATCAGTCAGCCGTGCCATAAACCAAACCATCAACGCGCTCTCTAGACCACATATCATCCAACAGTTTATCCGGTTTCCTTTGGACAATCAACAACTACACAGGATCAAAGCCAACTTCATGGCAATTGCAGGTATGCCCGGTGTGGTCGGTGCTATCGACGGGACGCACATAAAAATAATTGCGCCATCAAAAGATGAGGACGTGTTCGTCAATAGAAAGAAAGTACATTCCATCAACACGCAGATTGTTTTCATTCATCATGATAGGGGGACTTGAACGGCGGTATGGGCTGTTATTGAAAGTGTTTAAGTGCTGGAAATATGCTCATTGGATAATAGTTTGCAGGGTGCTTTTAATTGCCTCCTTGATTTAATGCAATTTACGTATTTTTATTGTTTGCTCTCTCTCTTTAACGTGCATATACAACGTCATTATCGTGGTCTGCACAAACTTGTCATCATGCGTGTATTCTGCTAACTGCACTGTCCATAACTATTTGATAGGAATACATTTCTAGCCTAGGCTATTTCCTTGTTTTAGTGGGCTCGTTTGTGGGATGTTGCGGATGAGTTTCACCGAGACCGCCCGCTCTGAACAACCAATCACCGTACTGACCGCTTCTAAACTCATGCACGAGAATCGACGTAATCCATAGCAACGGCGCGTCACTCTTAGTTCACTCTTAGTGATTTATCCTTAGTATGAGTAGGTCTCAGCGGCTTTGTGAATAACTTTTAAGAAAAAACTCCTACGTAAAATGTTTGAGCGCGAGTTAGGAGCACTCCTAGCGGTAAGATAAAATGCTTTGTGAATAGGCTACTGCCCCAGATCATCATATTTTTTCCCCTCTTTCTTTTAAGTTGATTTTGTGAACAGTATGTTTTTAACAGTTGATTACCCTGAACTTTAAGTATAATTCAACTGAAAAACCAATACTTTTTTTTTTTTTTTAAATCGTTTTATTTCGATGATGTTGTTTTCATAATCGTTGCAAGCCAAAATCGCAATTGCGATTAAAATATGATTAATTGATCAGCCCTAATGTTTTGTAGTCTTTCATCTACAGATTAAATGACAATGAAAACAATACCTAACTTGCAACTCGTTCTATAATATGTAGCTGCTTCCTGATAATATAAAGTAGTTTATATCACAAATGAATGTAAACTTTAACTTGGCAACATGATATCCTAGCAATGAAAATATCAGAAAAGTTATTCATCATCCAGGTGATCATCTTCCATCATCCATTGTAGATTATATTTGAATATAGTCCCTGAGGTTTGAGCAAAACGGACCACAAACAGCTGTCTGATTGTTTAACAACTCGCTGGTTACAATAAGCAAGCATTTCCAAACAAATACAGAAACAGATCTTCCTTGACGATCATTTTTAGAGTTCTTCTGCTAAATGACATAAATCCACTTTCATTACCGCCATCTTTTTTCATAGTGAGTCTTCTCACCACGTATGCCGCCTCTCTATAGCACCTCCCATGTCCTCTTTCTATCCAGATTATCTGACCATATTAAGGTGTTATGTGGTCAGATTAGATTTGCAGGGAATATGATTTGAGTGTCATTGAAATAGACACTGAATAAACCGTGTTCTTCATTTTGTCACTCTCCGCGTGTCATGGAATCAGCCCCATTTCCGGTTCTTATTTAAAAAAACACAAGATAATACTGATCTGTCGTATTTAATACATCATTAACTTTGAATGAATGGTTTCCCTGGAGGGAATCTGATCAACAACGCAGACACGATGTACTGTGTGTAATGAAACCCTAAAGGTTGACCCCCTACATTGTGATGTCACACTACACTGTGAACTCATCGATACTGGCAATTGATCGGCGCTGGTTAGAAACCAGGACACTGACTGGATCTCTCTCACAGTGTCACATGGCTCTATGCAAAATCTCTACTTTTATTTCATTTTAAATTCAAGTATTCTATTAAATGTAACTCTATAAGGCATATTTTTATGATGTTTAATGTGCACAAAGGGGGATACTGCAACAGCTGACATAGCATATCAAACAAATGCCCAGTGACGTTACAAAACGGCAGTGACCTTTGGCTTATTGCCTTTTCAGATCAATAGGGTAGTGAAGTGTGATATGGAGGCATCACTCATACGTCGCAGGAGCTGCAGCTGAACAACAAACAGTAAAGGTGTTACGTCATAACTGAACATTAGGTTGCATAATATTTTAAATACATGCCAATTACTGAAAAAAGTGTATGGTTGAAAGGATCATAACAGTGTTTTGTATTCAAAATACAATTAAATAATTGTATTGAGTGTCTTCAGACAAATAATCCATCACATGGTGGTATTTCTCCAAGTGTGTAAGTAAGTAGTGTTAATTATATCTTCCACAAAAGTATGAATTTGAAATGTCCAGAAACGAGTAAAATAAAAACGGATTGTATATGATTAGTGTTGGTGAATTTGGTATCCCTCCCTCACCCTAATATGGTCTAAAACACAAATCGGTCCTCACAAAGATAGATGGATGCACACACACACACACACACACACACACACACACACACACACACACACACACACACACACACACACACACACACACACACACACACACACACACACACACACTCTTGGTCTTTCTCTCTTTCGTGAAAACATCTAATAAGTGTGGCGTCACCTTGGCACCAGGCCTTATTCCATCTAATTGAAACTTTTCTGCCGCCACCAATCCGCCC
>NW_011348502.1:33675-72809 GCF_000735185.1 Notothenia coriiceps
TCAGCCGTGTGCAGTGATCGAGGTCATTGTGTGATGACGACTGAATGTTAATCTGGGGAGTTAAGAAGTTGCAGGTTGCAATGTGCTGGCTGGAACTCTGCACAACACTTTTCCAATAAAGAAAATACTCAGAGTAAAAGAATTAAGACTTATTAGACTATTTCAATTAAAGTCACCGTATTACTTTTTTACAGCTTTCTCCGTACACCATGATATATTTCACTATTCACACGCTATCTCTATCTGTCACAGAGGCTTTTCGTCTGCCTGTTATAGAAATGTGTTTCTAGAAAGTAAACCTCAGCGTGACGCTAACCCCAGAGCTAAGTCAACACCAGTCTCACCTTGTATCATAAATAACACATTTGAACTTTCTCTTTAAAAGTTGCATTTGCAATCTTTGTTTTATTGTATTGAAGAGATTTAGATTGTTCTAGTTAGTCAGTATAAACTTTCCTGAAAAAATGGGGCTGCTGCTATAAGCTCACCCGTCTCCAGACATCTAGACCCAACCCCACAAGTAAACAACATGATGACATCAGCTGTTTTCACATTATCTGCCAATGAAAAGCACAATTGAGTGATGCTATTTGAGATGTTGTAATAGCACTTTAAATGCAGCACAAAAGGATGTAAATTGCAGGGTGCACATGATGCTGCTGTCACACACACATACATGCCAGGTTCTGACGAGGCTTTCTATTTATAAAATGCAAGTATGACTAACATCCTTTGAAACTGTAAATATGAGGTTTGGTGTTGCGCACCATTCCATTCTTTATCGAAAGCATTGGCATTTACACACATTCATAATTTGTCATGTTTGATAAGTGCCAAATGCGAAAATCAGAGCGGTTAAAATGTCTGGAGAAAAAAGAAGATGAGGCTGCATTCAATATCAAATTTGGAGTATTAATATTGTATCACACATACTTTTATATTATTTAGCTCACATCTTTTGAAAATCTTGAATTAAAGTAGCTTGACTGAAGAAAAAGAAAAAATGAAATGAATTGTTTTCATATGTTTTAACCATAGACTTGGATAAACTTGCAACCGACATGGATTTATTTAATTCCAGGAGACTAAATGGGGGATGGCGTTTGAAGGACATGGGCGTCAGGGAGCGTCTAAAGAAATACGCTATCAGGTTGTATTATGGGAGGTGAAGGATTCTGAGTCTTTTGGGCCCATAAAAGGGACTAAGAGGAAGAAGTGTTGGACTCTGCGTCACTGATGTGGCCATGTTATTGTTTATTCATCTGTTAGTGTAATGTCTCCAAACTTTATGAAAGTCAAACTAAACTGGTTTACTCTTTAACATTGTTGGCTAAAACGTTAAATGTCTAAAGAACTGCTATAATATGCATTGCTCAAATTTGTATATTTGAAATGATGGTTACCTAAAAACTATCAACAATAGAATAGCTTGTTACGTTTACGGAAGCTTGATATACAATACAAATAAGGTCTTATAAGATGACCATGATCCCTTTTAAAAACAGAATCAGCTGGAGGAGAAACTGATGTCAATAATCCCATACTTTGGTCAGACATATTTTCCCCATGTGTTGTGTCTCTCTGAAACCCCTTTAACAGTCACTTGATTTTAACTTAAAGTTTGCTCAAGCAGATTTCACAAAGAAACTGCTGAAGTGCATGCTTTCCTATTCCCAATCTGAAATGTAGGCCTACATGTGTTTGAAAGCAGTCTGTCTCTCAGTTTTCAGAAGCATTACATCATTTTAAAACCTATTTAAAGATACAATTGTGTTTTCAATCTGTTCACACTACTCAAAAAACCAATCCAAAAAAAGGATTAAAGTCTAAATCACCAGTGCACACCAAGCTCTCTGCACCTCTTCTGCTCAGTACTCTGTCAGTGCCTCGTCCCCTACGTAACATCTGATATTATTTTGTATCTTCATCCTTCAGTGTTGGATATAAGGTAACATTTGCCAGAAGTTAATGTAATACTTAAAAGTTTCATAATATCATATTTTTTTTTACTTTTGGAGAAAAAAAGTATGAGCATAATTTTGTTTGAAAAGGGGAAATTAATCATGTTTATGCAAAGAATCATATTATATTCTCACGTCCAATTTGAAACCAATATTCAACAGTGTAAAGATTTCTACAGTGTCAATGATTTAATATATATACAATGTTTCCATATTTGCTATCATGAGTTAACATGTACAAGTTAACCTACTTCTAAATTCCACGTTTTTTATTAAACAACCTTACTGCCATCGATAAAATAGTAAAATAAAATAAAATCTCACCGGAAGTGACACTTTTACAACTTCTTGCGCAGTTAAATCCAGTCAGCACTTACCGGTCTTTATCATATTCCTCACGGTAATTCAGCGCGATGTGACGCCGTCAGTCTACTTTCAGTTCCTTCTTTAACAACGTTTAAAGCTCGGTTATTAAAAAATAAATAAATAAAAGGATAAGCGATGATTAGAAACCTTGCGCGAGCTGTCTCTGCCTTGCGAGCCTGTCAACTGTCCGCGAGCCCTCAGGTGGTGGATGAGTGCGCTCACGTTGCGATGTTCCATACGATGCTGTCTGTCCCCAATCAAAGAGCACGCGCCTCTCCGGACTGCCACAGTGACATTGTCAAGGTTAAATTACGGTTTAGATGCGAAATACACACGCGTTATTGACCCAGAATCCGTCGTTTAGTTCATACATCAAAAATATCTATATTTTATATTTAGTAAAACTCATACACTTGGTCAAAATTATCACAGAAATGTCTTCTGAACTTCGTTTTATTTTAAAAATAAAGTTTAAAAGAGTTCGTTTTATTTGATTGTTGATTGTAGCCTATATTCCTGATGTATTACGTTTCCATTCTTAAAAGTGTCTTACATTACATATTATTTTTTGTATAACCTCCTATTTGTGTTGACTGTACTTTTGTATTTCCAGTTCTGATTTGAATTTTTTTTTTAAAGGTTGGAAATGAATGAAGTGCTACCATTTTTATTTTTATTTGAATCGATAAATACTGATGTTAATCTAGTTCTTCTAAAAAAGAAGGTCTTAATATCCGTTTGTTTTGTCCAAAGCAAATGTGAGCCTTATACAACATGAACATGAAATACCAATACAGCTAATTTAATTTTGAATGTAATTTAAAAAAAAAGTGTGTTTGTGTGTGTGGGGACTGATAGACAGGGTGAATGAGAGAGACAGAGCGACAGTGTGTGTTTACTAATACTTAATCTGATTTAATCTCAGTCAAGGCACCCAAGAAGTGACCTATGATGTCATGAGCTGCGTCATTATATGGAAATAGAGATCAGATTGAAGCTGATCGACAGAAAAAAGGTGATGCAATGCAGCAGCCACAACAGTCGGCTGCATTCAAAAACATAAACACTTGGATACCAATACCCTGCGGTGCATTTATGAAACAAAAATCAATTTGGTAGATGATTTAAATCGGCACCCCGTATTGTTTGGGTAAAAACACTAATAGTAATGGACCCAAAGGAAACATTTCCGCGAC
Source organism: Notothenia coriiceps (assembly GCF_000735185.1). Taxonomy (NCBI): domain Eukaryota; kingdom Metazoa; phylum Chordata; class Actinopteri; order Perciformes; family Nototheniidae; genus Notothenia; species Notothenia coriiceps. The sequence continues at coordinate 37,199 of NW_011348502.1, forward strand.
GAGGGAGAAAGGGACGTGGGATGATGTCAGCATTTTTTTAGGCAGACATGACAATAACTAAGATATGAAGAGGAGAAAATATACATAATCATATTTTATTTCTCTTTAGCGTATAAATACCATTCACAGAACTTCGGCAGCTACTCAGAAATATGAGCTGGTGTAAGATCTGAGTCAAATATTAATATTTAAGTTACTTTATTTGCAAAAGTTTACATTATCACAATCTCATTTCCTGTCATTTCTCCACCACAAACTCTCCAATAAAAAGCATGAAAACACTTGTAAAACGTGGTAATCTTTGTTCACCGTGACTGGACTTGATGGGAATGGTAAATAATAATGTTCAACTGGTTTGAATGTGGTAAATGTTGCAGCCAGCGTAGCTTAAAGTAAACAGTGAGAAATATGTTCATCTGGAACAAAACTTTCCTTTTTACTTGTTTGAGTAGTAATGAAGCATAAAACCACCAACAGCACTCGTTCAAACCGCTAAACAGTGAGCCAACATTTCCACTATTAAGTTCAACCATTGGCTACCTTCACCGTGGCATTCACAGTAAGTCATTTAAAGTACAACAGTCATTTGGAAACTTTATATGATGCCTACATTTGGTTTTATAATTTAGAAGAGATATCAGCAGCATGGTGGCAGAGTGAGGAGGCCGACCATCATTATTTGGAGCCTCCAAGTTCAAATGAGGTCCGGAGGCATAGCATAATGACTCCATTATTATTATTATTGGATGTGTGTGAGGGCATGCAATACTTCTACTGAGCCACCAGTGGGCAGATTGAAACTGTTTTTGGCGTCCTTCAGTGGGCCTGCAGATACAGATGCTCAGTTAAGGACTTGAATGTGGTCAGTCTTATTAACAGCAGGAGGACCAGGGGCTACACACCTGGTTACTGAGACCCACAAGCTGAGATTCAAAATGAGCAGCAGTGCAGATACTAAGGGAGAACCACTTCACACCTAGGGTGTTTTCACGACCCAAAAGATGCTAAACAGAGATGACAAGAGAGAGACAATAGGCCTTAGATATTTGGCTTTATATAATTCCTTCAAAGCAAGGAGTTTTTTGTTTAACTGCAGTATGCACGTGGACTATATAATGAGAGTTTTCTATGATGTAAAAGTGCCCTATATAGTGCCCGATTCTATTACTTAGTTTTTACACCTCTTCATCACAGTAAATCATGCGAAGGACATTACCAAACTATTCTGCTTGTAAAGCCAGAGTCCATTTTTCCTGCTGGCTGCTTTAATAACACTCCCTGTGTTGCGTGTGAGAGGCTGATCAAAGTCAGGCTCTGTGTCCTGTAACAGGTTCCAGATTTTGTCGTGGTCACAAATCCAATCCTTGGTGATTTCAGGGTAAAGGCGTTTATTGGTTCAGTGTGTGGTGTCTACCCTCTTCAGACCCACTTCAGGGGCCAACACACAGATCCCCTTCACTCCAGACGTGACGTTGGGAGGCTTGAGCCCATATAGATTTCAAGCTAAAAGTGTACGCAGGTAAAGAAATCCTCTCATGTCTAGACTACAGCTGTGAAAGTAAGCAGGGCAAACTAAAATAAGATCTGTTGTCATCTTTATTATTGATTGAATCTGCTGATTGTCTTCTCCATTAATTGATAACTCATTTGTTATTATTATTTTGTTATTTATGTAATACTAGCAAACAACAACAATTCTATGTGTGTACTTCCCTAAAATGACCTTTACTTGTCCAATAAGCAGTCAAAAACCCAAAGATATTCACTTAAACATTATGTTTTCTAAGAAAATTCGAAAGCCTCAAAATAGCTTTATTTTTGCCCCTATTTAACTAATAATAACATCTTCATTTAATCTTATTCACAAGGCGGATGAATGCATGCAAATTATGTTTTAATATCGTAAGCAATGCACAAAGAAAGGACAAAATCTGGATGCCTACCCACGCTAAATCTCGCAGTGTACTCACACAGTACTGACTCTTGGCTTGGAGGGAGGAGGGGGGTTCAATAACTCATCACAAGTTGTGAATCAGCCAGGTCCAACAGCCATTTGTCACAAACGAGAAATGTCCGCCCATTTAATCAAGACAACGATACTGACGACGCAATGGGCAAGCTAATTAATTAAATGAATGGAGTAAGCAAGGACAGCCGGGAAGAGGTTAGGGAACTGTTAATGTTTACGTGTTGGGCGTTTGTCAAACTGTGACTGCCCACTGATTGGACATGTTACGGCCCCTTCATTTGGGCAGGCTGCATAAATAGATGAAGATATACAGAATAATAAAGACTATTTTTTCAGGGGAGCGTGAGTGTGATCTCAAGCTTCATTTTGTTTTCACATGCTCAACCCCTTGTGGACTCCCGGTAGCACAAAGACACCTCAGGGAAGCTTTGGCCTCACGAAATCCTGACGCACGAGGTGCAGAAACCCCAGAAAATAACCTGAGACAGAAGCATTTTTATGTGACAAGGAGAAAAATTGGATAATGGAACTCTTTACATATAGACTCCAATGTATTATTTTATAAGAGATGTACACTGTGATACTGCAGCAGCTGCTGTATTGAACTGAATCTAAAATTAAGCTTTTCCTTGCAGAAATATTAAACTCTCTCATTATAGTTGGCGTAAAAAGAATAGTTGATTATGGACATGTTAGTTGCATCCCCTTTATACAGCGAATAAGGGCCAACCAAAATAAATATTGATATTAAAGTGAATTAATTAAATATACTTTAAACTTAAAATGGCAATTTATAATGTTGGCAATTATGAAATCAGTATAGCCGATCCCCTTTGTATACAGGAATAATCACCGACCCAGTCCTCATTTTAAAAGCTTCATTCATAATAACATCACAGGAAAGCGGATGATTAATTCTCTATGCTTTCATCCGCACACTGTATATTTGCATATTTTATAGATGCAGGCTAATTAAAAAGGGAAAACACAAGCACTGCAGGTCAAAGCACTAGGACAAAGCCCATAGCTCAGGTAAATGTAATTAGAAATTATATAAAGTGTCCCCACAGACTGAGATTGATGTGTTCTGACAAAGTCAAATAAACGGCACAGTATGCAGACTCTTTTAGTCTCCTTTCCCCCCCACTCCTTTTTTCCATGTTTGCATGTTAAAGTTAAGCAATATCCGTTCCCAAATGTCACAGTTCATAATGTTTCCTGCTCTTTCCACTTCTGTGAACATTTGAAACACAGGTCACCTGATATTCCTTCATTTTTGCCGTCGTGGCACTCAAGCATCCTTCTTCATTTCCATCCAATAAGATGTTATACCTGTCCCTGTGTGAGGGAGTCTGCTCTCATGGCTCCATGGTCCTCTCCCCCTCTTCTATTTTGGCATGCCTGTGCCAGGTATTTGTTCAAATTCCTCACACCCCGCGGGGATAGGTATGTCCCCCCCTTTCCGACCGTCCCTCTCTCATCTTTACAGCCTGTCTCTGTCTATCTTATGTACGCCAGCACATGTATGAAGCAGCCAACGTGGACTGCCCGCCACCAACACGAGGCACACAGCCATTTTACTGGCAAGTCACAACTAAATAATTTCCAAGTTGTTCAGCTTCTTGAAGCTGGCCAACCACAGCTGTGGGTTCTACGACGGTCTGGCCAAAAACAACTCGTTGGATAACAGGCAAGTTGCTTTTGATAACTGAAAGACCCGTTTATTCTCTGATGTTGTCAGAGCTTGAGGTCAGGCCACTTATTAGATCGACCAGTTAAACTTTTCTCTGACATGGAAAAATGTTGATACAGGCAAGTATACTGGATAATTAATTCCCTCTAAAATATAAACACCAAATCATGGTGTAAATCCCTCGTGGGGGTGTGAGGCGCCTTGTGTTTGAACATGAACTGATGTGCTATTGACATTGGGTCAGAGTTGAAGTGCATTAGTTATTGCTGTGCGTCATGAAATGACAGCAAATACCGATGATACGCTGGCTCGGCACGTTTGTCTCCCTGTCCTTCAAAATGGAGTCCGAACTCAACAAAGTCAAATTCAATTTTACTGAAAGAAATATCTGTGCAGATTCATATTTTTTCTTTCATTTTTCAGGTATAAATCAGAAAAGGAGGCCATAATCAAAAATGTGTCAAAGACAATCTGACATGGCTTTTGATTGCCGCTTTTCTGTTCAAGGGGAGTAACCCCATGACCTTTGGGTTTGCAGAAATTGTTTTTTTTAACTGCCAATTCAATATACGGTCTGTACTAGCAAGAAAAACACTCCAGAGTACAAGAAGGAGCCACAGATCACCATCCAGGTCTTTTATGCCTCTCCACTGATGTGCTATTGTTAGGGGTCACAGTAATGCTTTTTATTTTTCATTGAAGCTGCATGTGTACTGTGTAGACAATGAATGCATCATTTTATTTTTGGTACTATTGGAAAAGTTGGTTTTTTATTATGTATTTTATAGTTTATCTTGATCTTTGTGAGATCAAGAAGGCTATATGCATTAAAGTACATCAGCAGTGTTAACTCAATAAACCCAGGTTTTATAAACCCATCGCAATAAATTGTGACTTATACAGCAGACAATTATTTTGCCAAAATATGATGTTACGATACCATTTATGGTCAGATTCTTGCGTTTTGTGGAAATTCCTAGCCTAGTTAGATTTATGCCTGGCTCAAATGTATTGAAACCATTAGAGAGTCATCAAAGCGTGACCAAACATTCTGTAAACCCCAATCCCTTACATGACTATAAAATAAAAAATGTAAAACTATTATAAAACATATTATTTTAATCGGTTTACTTCAAATTCTTATAGCCTTACTCAGGAGAAATGTGGGCTGCAGCAGTCATAATTTAAAGCAACTGTAAACTGCTCTCTGTAATTATCGTATGAATGTTTTTAAAAGTTTGATTCTGTAATATTTTCCCGTAGATTTAGACCACAAATGCCATTTGATATGGAAAATCTGACTTTTCCTGTAATTGCTATCTACATTATTATTTGTAAAAAACCCAGGAAGGTCATTGTTAAATATTCTGCTTCCTAATGATAAAGTGGGGTCCCCTGGACCCCATCAGGCCAACACATATTCATATTCATTATGCAGGAGAAGCCCCCTCTCTCAGCATCCCATCCCACCCCCTTTCCACTCACACACACTGCTCTCCCCTTGACTCAGACACATCACAGACTGCAGTGATCAGGACACAGTGCAGAGAAGTTTGGAGGCAGATTGTCACCACATACTCCTCCAGCTGAAGATAAATAATCCTAAATCTCCGGCCTGAAGAATTCTGAGGGATATTCCAAAATGGGAACGGAGATTTTCCTTAAAACAAATCCATGGAGTATTTATTTTTCAGCGTCCGGGATTAAAATGTTTTAAGGTAGGCTTTACATACATCTAGCGAATTACTCACTGGTTCATATATGCGATTTGATTTTTGGATTACACGTTATGTTTCTTTAGCTTTCATAGGGCCCAAATGCAGGCCGTTATGCAACAGAAAGCCTTAAGTAAACTGTTTATCAGGAGATTAATATTGACATATGAATAAAGAAGTTTAACATGAAACCACTTTTCTCCTTAAATATGTGGCCTAAAATAGCCTAGTTTTTATTTTGAGTAAAATCGCAATGTTATCAAAGATATGTTGCGTTTCCCTGCTTATTGAATGATGTGGCTTGGTGCGGTTTTTTTGGATAAAATATCAAACTAAAATGTATACAATGTATTTGCGTCTAAGAATAAATGGAATTCGGTATAAGGTATCTAACAAAGCTGTCGCTATGAAAAGGCGAACAGCTGTTATTTAAAGCGAGCCGGTGAGGTATGAGGCGCGCGCCCCGCGGGGGTTCGGCTGCTGCTCCACAGCTCCTCAGTAGCTCTTAACCCCGGTGCTGCCCGGGTCACCATGTGTCACACAGACCGTTTCTGTCATGCACCCCGGGTCTGCTTTGATGTTTTTTTAAATGACACCTCTCCACAAAACCATCAGTCTTGAAGTAAAGCAATAAGCTCGTCTCACGACCGGCAGAATAACACCACAAGAAACATCGTTAAATATATTTTCTCGCTTTTCTCCCGGTGCAGAAATCTGTATCAGGCTAAAATGTCAGCTCATCCTTTCAAATTAAATAAAGTCAAACAGTCCGCCTCACTGCGCTATCCGCTGACTCGGCAAAATGTCACGCACTGGTCCACATCCAAACCACCGATGCGTAAAAACGCACAACATAAAGCTCAGCAATCTTAACGAAACCATTGCCATTAAGAATTTGTGTGCACAAAAATATACAAGTCGTTTTAGCTCTTTAATGTTTCTCACACTTTTTTGTGTTCCAATTAGCCTAATTGTTGTCCGACTGCTGACCTTAAGAAGGAGCAGGCTTTGGGACGTTTCCAGATTTACAGCCTTCAGTTCGAGCCCTCCTACTCCGAAAATCCAATTATTTAACTAACCATGACTGTCGCGCCTGGCTCTCTGTGAAACTATAAAACTGTAAAGGCTGTGCCAACCAGAGCAGGTATCTCAAACATAAACCATCATCGTTTTGGTGACATTTTCATTTCTACTATATGTTTATATAACTTTATTTACTTTATCTGGTCTCATGATTCACATAAATCGCTTTGCAGCACCCTCAAGAGTTTAAATCAGTTTTAGATGTGCTGTCCTTAAGAACTGACTCAAACAAATAACATTGTCAGAAACCAGAGAATAAATCAAAGAGGAAATTATGAATGTAAATTAACAAAATATATGTTTATTCTCTCCCCCTTTTCCCTTTTGAACCACCCCTCCTCTGCTTCTTTTACTTTGAACCTGAAAAAGATCCCTTATGAAAGTCACTCCTGCTTTCTCTTAATCTTGAACCTTTATATAATTTAACATTATGGACCTCTCAGGCTCTTTGCCTCCACCGTCCCCTTACACCTTCCCTATTATCCCCAATATCTCTGTGCCCTCCCCCTCCCCTTCCCTCTCCCCATCACCCAGCGTTGCCTCCACAGCTCTCTTCTGCTCCCTCCTCTCCCTCCTCTCCTTGATGGGCATCACAGGAAACCTGTACACTATGGGCCTTCTGTTGAGGCGCAGGAGAAGTAGACGGCGTGGAGCAGGACCGACCTGCTGCCTAATGAGAGTACCTGTGCCATCATGCCTCGCCAACTCCTCCCCGTCCTCCACCCCCATCTCCTCTTCCTCTCCCTCCTCTTCTCTTCACCTCCAGGTGCTGAGCCTTGCTCTTGCTGATCTGCTCTACCTTTTCACCGCTCCCTTCATCGTGTATGACAGTCTGGCGTCCGGCTGGGCCTTCGGGGAGCCGGGCTGCCGCCTCCTCCTGAGCCTGGACCTCCTCACCATGCACGCCTCCATCTTCACCCTCACCGCCATGAGTCTGGACCGCTACAGGGCGGTGGCACATCCCCTGCACACCTCCTCATCCAACTCCTCCAGCCTGCTGCGTGTGGGCCTGGCCTGGGGCCTGGCTGTGGCCCTGAGCCTGCCCATGATGATCACTCTGCACCTGGAGGAGGGGGAGAACCAGGAGGGCCAGCTGTGTGTGCCGGCCTGGGACGAGCAGAGCTCCAAGGCCTATCTGAGCGTGCTCTTCTGCACCAGCATCCTCGGACCTGGGCTGGCCATTGGAGCACTTTATGCAACTCTAGGCCGGCTTTACTGGGTGTCTCAGACTAGGCCAGCCTGGGCCAGTGGGGGCAGCTCGGCTTGTCCTCCCCGTGCCCCCAAACCCAAAGTCCTGCTCCTCATCCTGGGTATTGTCCTGGCTTTCTGGGCCTGCTTCCTTCCTTTCTGGATCTGGCAGCTGCTGCCTCTCTACCAGCCCGACATGCTGCGGACAGTTCCAGTAGGGACGCAGGTGACAGTCAATCGAATCCTCACAGGACTGACATATGGAAACTCATGTGTAAATCCATTCTTCTACACACTATTGACTGGGAAACGAAGACGCAACCGGCCGGCGCTGACTTCAGCAAATCAGCTGTGCCGTAAGAGCAGTCCGATGCAGTAGTGTGTCTTTCTCTAACAGAGGAGAGTAATGTGACAACCATGTACTGTATATGCAATATGAGTTCAATAATAGGAACCAAAGATCATTGATTTGTCCTTAGCAAATGATAGCACTTTGTATAAATGCTTTGTGAAAATACTTCCTGTTTGGAGACAATCAAAAGGACAATCTCTGTAAGATGTAATGAATGCTTTATCCTTTTCCATACTTTGATGGTCATATGATAAGTGTTGTAATGACGTTATATTTTGTATTATGGTAAAGCAAATAACCACAATGGCATTGCTAACACAAGTGCTTACTACAGTAATTACTTCTGCAAAGTAACTTACCCAAATCAACAGATTTTATAACAGAGGAAGGTTTTTAATAAACAGAATCCTGTATTGTATGCAGTAATAATAGAAGGGAGGAGTTTTGTGCTGTATGTTGCGATGCACAAGCATTTCCAGTAAAACCCTGATTCACTTCTGCTTGTTTTCAGAAATGTTTAAGGATGATGTTTGTTTTTAAACAACTGTCTGAGACTGGTCAGAACCTCGTTGGGACATTTTTCTGAGACAGTGTTTGTTGACTTAATGAATTATGTTGGAGCATGTCAACAGTCTTTTGTTTTCTTCCCCTGAACCCCGACATATCTAAAACAACTGACTTTTTATATAATCATGACCTGCATGTTGGGTTTTTTGTAATCATGCAATGCTTTGCATGGCTTCAACTTGTGTTGATTGTAACTGGTGTTTATAATAATGCATAATATAAAGCTTTGAATAAAGAGTATGCTTTCTGTTATTGACTGTGTGATTGAATCCTTATAATTAGGAAAAAAGGAGGAAAACCTGATAGTGTTTGGCCTTTCAAAAAACGCACAACAGATGACATAATACTGTGTTTGACAATAACAGACGTGAAAAAGAAGAACATCTGAGGGATAACAATTATGAAGCTAAGCAAAGGGATTATATGTTAGATATTCGAAGAAAAAAAAGAAACACAAAAACCTAAAAGTGCTCAGTATAAAAAAAAGAGTTGCATTTTCACGTTTTGTTTGTGTGTCTGTGTCAGCGTGTCAGGGACTCTGGAAGGTCTTCCCCGGTCTTGTGTATACACTCGCTGGCTGGTGTCTCTGTGTCTCCCTCAGCCGCGGCCTGTCTCCGTCTGCCCGACTCAAAGGCTGCACTGTGCTGAAGCTCCAACCCTGCTGCTCTTTGACGCAGATGAGCAAATATTGTTGTTCAACACAGAGGAGAAAGGATGGGGATGAGATGATGGGACAAAAGAGGACATGAGGGAGGGGGTTGTTTGGGTTTTGGATGCTGACCATGTGACTGCAGGTCTCTAGTTCGAGTCCAGCAGGAGACTATTGTGGCACATCATTGTTTGTTACTTGTCACCTACGGCATACTTCTGATTAAGATTTTTTAAAAGCCCTAGCAGAGGAATTTTAGACAAACCTGCAGAAAATTAAACAAAATAGAGACACTTCATGAGACACTTCATCAGGATAAATCATAGCTTGCAGAATTCAACGCAGAACAACATTAACTCTTTGTCATTTTTAGCGAACGTTATTTAAATGTATTTCTTATGGACGACAGGCGGCGCACATGCTAGCACTGTCGGCCCATGTACTACCTCCCCCATTCAAACATTTCTCCATAATTCATTTTCTAATTTCTTACATTTTTCAGCATATCTGCATCTGTGATGACGGATGTGAACTTCCCCTTAAGCATATACAACCTTATAAATAAAACTATCCATAATAAACAAGAACATTAATTGTCTAAATTGTTTTATCAAATAATTTCTGAGGTTCTAAAAATACAAATTTAAAATGTTTTTCAAGTTGAACAGTAGAAAAACTGAGACAACTTTACATAAAATAAATCAAAAGCTGTAAGTCCTCAATACAAAAATGTTTAATAATGTATTCATTCCCATAAATAAAAATAAAAATGTAAATCCACATTTTAAAAACAACAATATAGTACTCAAAGGGATAAGACTTTGAATAATATTCCAGACCTCCATGTAATTCTGACAGAGCACATTAAGAAGGGACAGTGATCAGTTACATTTTCTAATTTCATCACTGGGTAAAGATATATTTCTTTGACCACCCAGGTAAAACATATGCACCATTAAGCTCTATTAACTGTGGTTTACTGTGTTTTGACTTGACATGCAATACCATCTGCTAGTCCATAATCACCAGGTAATGGACTTTGAGTGATTTCATGTTAAATGCATTGTAAAATGAGACTTGAATAATGCTAGGAAAACATAATTATAGTGTAGGTTTATTTATTTGCACATAAAGTGTAATTATGTAGAAACATTAACTGAGTAGAAGATAACCTGAGGGCAGCAGGAGAAGCTACATTGGTAATACCAACAGGTTTGAGGGACGCATACCAAAAGCATTTGTCAAGGCAGCTTGCATGTTTCTCTGCACTGTGATGCCAATTTTTCTGAGGCTGTAGGGCCCTACTGTAGTCCATACTGCCTACCATGTGTTTCCATTTACCTGTGGCTACCTCTGAGCGTAACGTTCCCACTGCAGTTGTTATCCAGAGCTCTGTGCGGCCACACCACAGGGGGGGCTTCTGTTGTGAAGTTAATGCAATATCCATCCACCTTTCACAGACAACTGAGGCCCTCTCAGCACATGTACCCACTAAAATGGAATTTCTTGTAGACAAAGAGCCAGCTCCATGTATGTTTGAAATCATGAGCCCTCATATGACATGGTGATTTTTGGACCCCTGGGTCATACCAAAATGACAGAAGATGGAGGGCGTAGCTTGTGTAAAGATGAAATCCTTCCAAAGAAGACACTTAGCACCGGTGTGGATATTAATGCACAGCAAGCTTAGATTTTCCTGAGTCTGCATGGTGGACAGGTTTTGGGAGACTGCATATTCTAAAACGTAATATATCAGATGATTAAGTTCTGCCTCAGGTCTACGGGGATGACTGAGTGTTTGATAAACTTCAAATACATGGTGTTTAGTCAACCCAACCAAATGGATGGAAAATATTGTCTCAGTTGGCAGGCTGGTCCATCTATAAACTTTGTGTTGTTTGTGTAGTTGCCAGCTCCTACCGACTCGCTCCAATCATAACTTTTGTCTGTAGTCGCAACAGAAGCTTTTCATTTTGTCCTGAGATTCAGGCAGTGTACTTCTCTAGACTCTCATCTACGGGGAAAACACAAGGATAAATATTTTCTTGTGGGAACGTCGCTCTGTTCCACCTGAAGATTTCATAAATCCAGCACATGTCCGTTTCCTGGAATCATCAAGCATCTTCCCATCCCACAGCCGTCGCCCCGCCTCTCCTCTTGACCAGTGTTTGAGGCTGCTGCAGGTGCCCCTCCCCTGGGCAGCCCGCTCAGGAAAACCCCCCGCTGGGTAGACGAGACGAACCCGCAGCCCGGGCCAAATTCACGCTGTGAGGTGTATAAGAGGCTCCCATTCTCTCCAGACATACACAAAAAAGATTTCCTTCACACTCCTCCTCCGCCTGCCCTCTAAAATTCAATCTTCCCATCTGTTTTCCCTCTCTCAATCACTTTTTGTCCCCTCCACTCTTTCTTCCTTTTCCTATAGTCTATAGGCAAAGGAAGGGCATAGGTATTCCTCTGCATGGCCTCACGTTTTATGACGCTAATAAGTCAAAGTTTTTGCATTGTAAATAACAAAAACTCTTAGGTGGTACTGAAATATCCACAAATTAACTCAATCAACTTTAAAGACATCCAACCTTCTGTAACATCTGTTTAAATCAAACAAATCAGTTCAAGTTTTACGATACCGCACATGTAGTCAACATGGTATTAAAAAAAACTGTGGTTGAAATCTGGAAGCTCACAGTGTTTCTTTGTTCAATCCATGGCAACCTCACCATGAGGCGGCAACCTCACCATGAGGCGCCCTCCTCCCCATCGCGTACCCTGACTTCACACCTCAGTGTCAGCCGCCAGGATCAGGCGAGGCCCAGGCTTGTGTGCCTTGAAGGCCGGAGGTTACATCAACCAACATACACATTACGGTTCACACTTGGGCTCTTACTAGGAAAGACAGTAAACATGGCACGTCTGCCAACGTCGCTCCTTCTCCCTCTCCCTGAGTTTCACCTTCCCTCTGTGCCCCCCTTTCTCCTCCTCCTCGCTGCCTGTAAACAGTCATCCCTGTCAACTCAGGCGTCAAGCTCCCCTGACCTCTGACCTTCTGACACTTCACTCATCTGAGCCCCATGGTTTGTTTGTGCATGGGGGTCATGACTGAGGAGGGACATTATGTATTTCCATGGCACAGTTCAATAATAGAAGCCAGTGTGGATTATTGTGAATAAGTGCGAAAACGATAAGTTTAAACATTTAACCGTAACTATTTCCATACAAACTTTTGAAGAAGAAATACTAAACTTAGTTCCAACCCTTTGATTTGGAAGATTTACAGAAACTTATTTTTGGGGTGTTATGGCGTGTTAGTCAGACAAAGACATTTCAACACATAACCTTGGACATTAAGAAATGCTAATGGGTATTTTATTCTGACACTCAAAACTATGAACATAATACGCAGATTTCTTTATAATAAAAAGAACTGTTAGTTGCAGAATGTGAGTCTCAAAGAAAGGAATGGCAGCTATGAGAATTTTTGTTCAGTTGTGTCAAAATTAAACATTAATCTATAGGTATTGAAGTTATGGCAATAAGTAAAAACAGTCATTGTAACAGCTGTAACATGACTTTCCTATCTGAGAGCCAGGTGGAAGATTGAACAGCATGGTGTTTAGAATTACAGCACCACCTGTGGGTGAAATATAAGAACTTCATATTTGAAACCAAACATTGTTTTTTAACCCTCTTCAGTAGATTAAGACAGCTGACAACTGTTTGTGCAAAACGTGTTCATTACAGCTCCACATCAAGAATTAAAAACAAATATATATATATTTTTTAAATAAATATTTCTTAATCTGCTTTATCATATGTTGGCATAGTGTCTTAAAAGTCAAATATATAAAAAGACAGAAGGAGAACAGTACATACACTGAACAAAAATATAAATGCAACACTTTTGTTTTTGCTCCCATTTTTCATGAGATGAACTCAAAGATCTAAAACACTTTCTATATACACAAAATAACCATTTCTCTCAAATATTGTTCACAAATCTGAAAAAATCTGTGATAGTGAGTACTTCTCCTTTGCCGAGATAATCCATCCCACCTCACAGGTGTGGCATATCAAGATGCTGATTAGACAGCATGTTTATTGCACAGGTGTGCCTTAGGCTGGCCACAATAAAAGGCCACTCTGAAACGTGCAGTTTTGCTTTATTGGGGGGGTCTGGGGGGGTCCGAAAACCAGTCAGGTTTAACCCTAAAACATTTTTTAATGTGTCAGTGGGTGACATGTTAGGGTTAGGGTTAAACATGACTGGTTAAACCCTAAAACATTTTTTAATGTGTCAGTGGGTGACATGTTAGGGTTAGGGTTAAACCTGACTGGTTTTTGGACCCCCCCCCAGACCCCCCCCTTAATAAAGCCAAATACGCACGTTTCAGAGTGGCCTTTTATTGTGGCTCAGCCTAAGGCACACCTGTGCAAATAATTCATGCTGTTCCTTAATCAGCATCTTGATATGCCACACCTGTGAGGTGGGATGGATTATCTCGGCAAAGTAGAAGTGCTCACCTATCACAGATTTTTTCAAATTTGTCAAGACAATATTTGAGGGGAGAAATGGTTATTTGTGTATATGAAAATGTTTTAGATCTTTGAGTTCATCTCATGAAAAATGGGAGCAAAAACAAAAGTGTTGCATTTATATTTTTGTTCAGTGTAGATAAATTGTATCAAAATTAAATACAATGGTTAAATATACACATTGTGGGTGCTGGCTCATGGTTATACTGTCAGCGTTACTATAAGATTGTTTGTATTATCTCTCCTCATTTGTTTATCTAGCATAAAATGTTCAATATCAAAACTGAACAGAAATGTTTGGCCAATATTTTGTAATTATTTTTTTGAATAATCCAAATTCCAAGTCCTTTTATTTACAATGTATTTGTTTCCGAGTTACATTTTCTGAGAATCAAATGCAATTATTTGATATAGTATAAATCCAAATAAGTATACATCTATTACACTTTACTCTGCTTTAAATCCATCATTTGATACTACCTTTTATTCGTGCAGAGCAGACTGGAATAGATGCTGAAATTACCACACCTATGTACTAAATCAAGAATAGATTTTAAATCAAATCTGGACCAAAAGAATATAAATCGTGAGATTTATACCCCTACTAATAGAGCTATAAAAAGGGTGCTTGTGTTCCCCGTTGCACAACATGCTCTTGTCTTTCTTTGCACCAGCTGAACCTCCAGCTCGGGTGGCTCAGTAACTGACCCACCACAGTGACAGAGAGGAGGACGACTCCCGTCCCGAGGGCTCAACACTGCAGAACAAGCTCTGTGCACGCAGTAAAGAGTATATATCCTGAAAGAAATATGGTTAAATTCCAATACGAATACTGAGATATGTATGTCCCCAGGTTATAGCCAGCCATATGGGTGCACTATGTGGAGGGTATGTAATAAATAAAAAACTTACAATTTCAACATATATACAAAAGCTCAAGGTTCTTTAGTGCTGTTATCAAGAGCTCAATCATTCATTTGAAGAGTGATGGAAATATTAATTTAAAAGTAAAGTTAATAACTCTTGTCTATCAATAATAATGATCCAACCAAAATTCTAAAGCGAGTATTGCAGAAAAACAATACATTCAATCCCTAAAAAATATAATTTCACCCAAAAGAAGCTTAATTATTCTACTCAAAATAATGAATTACTTTTGGAAATCAAAGTAAGAACTTCAGTCCTAATAGATGAGCATGAACAAAGCCACCATTGTGATTCAAACCCAATACAGAGCCTTTTATACAAGCCATTTCCTCGTACGTCAACATGACAGACCTAGATTCTAATCAAAAGTTTAGCAGGCTGTCGTCATCACCCTACAACACAGAACATAAGAAATTCAACTAGGGCTGCTGTTTGTTCAATCTATTGATCCATGTTGCCCCCACAGAGCGTGCTCACCTTCCACAGTAACCTGCACCTCCTGGCTGCGTCTCTGAGCTCCTGGTGGTCGGTAACTGAACACCTAGTTTGAGAAACCCAGAACATCAGAACAGCCCGGACGGCATGATGCTGAGGCCTGTCTCTGCACATGTTGGGTTATAGCCTTTAGCCTGGCTGTCTCCACCTAAACCACTAAGTTTACAGCTTGGAAAACCCTCAATATAGTTCATTTTGAGAGGTTAAAAGCTTGTGTTATCATTTGTAAAAGAGGTGACCATGTTTCCAGCAGGTTATAGGACAATTAAAGCAAGCAAGTCAAATTAAAATGCGTTCAACAGGTTTAAATATCATGGCCCTATTAGATTTTTGTTATGTTTACCCATTTGTTATTTTGAGTTATATATATATATATATATATATATATATATACACAAAGTAGTATAGTTTAAGTGTGTTTAGTAATTATACTCAACGTTATACTACTTTGTCTAGATTCGTAGTATAGTAGTGCATCCTTTCATGCAACCATTTTGTATTTGCGTAATGAGAAACTAGAAACTATACAAGTGCTCATACAAATTTGAAATCCTCTGAAATGTAGAATAAGTATAAAGTAGTAGCACAACATGGTTATTACACAATTAGGCTACATGTAGGCCCATTTCCAATGTGTAATTAATTGTTTTAAAAAATATTATTCGGCGCTGGAGTAAATGTCAGGCCAATTGGTTCAATTTCACCCCGGTGTAAAACCTGAAAAATGCCAAGGAACCGTGCATTCAAAATAAAGGAACATTTAACTAGACGCATTCTACTGTTATTTTCCTTAATATAACAAACGCCCACAAAGCAAATCTGTCAGGAGTCCCAGCACAAATCAATTTATAAACACAAACCTGACACGTGTTTCAAAAGGTACAAGACAAACTATTTGAGTAATTCCATAAAGTACACCTACCTTGACTAATGTCCTGAAGCATGTCCTTCGGCTCAAGGCGTCTTCTCCAATGGAAACTGTGATGCCTCCTCTGGGGAAACTCGCCAAGGGTGGCACGGAAGTGATGAAAGGTGGGACAGGTGAGGCCGCAGCACCACATCTGAACCTTTTGGATGCCGTCTTTGAATATGTGCTGGTATCTGGCGCCTCCATGTGGAGTTACTGCAAGAAAACAACATTACCCGGAGGCGGAAACAGCGAGTACGCACCAGTGGTGGTTAGCAACATTCTCTCTACATCCATGCTAGCAACCAGCACAGACTACCGTGCAGAAAAATAGTTTTTTCACCTTCATTTGAACACTGAGAAGAACTTTTCCGCTTGACAGGATATTGATGTCATTTGGTGGAATCCAAAACGGCGGGTGAGTGCTTGAAAACGGGCAGTTTTTATATTTTTATCGTGGTATTTGACCGTCTAGATGCCTTCTGTTAGCAGGCTAGCTAACAGCCACTTTATGTAATCATGGCGGAGTGTTGACGGGCAGATTCGCGCTGTTTCATGCTAGCTATTCTGTAGTTACGTGTTATATACATTTTAAAATAAAACAGCGGTTAACAGTGTGCCTGCTCTGCATACTAAATCCAAATAAAATCATAAAAAGCCATACATATACGAATGAAATGCTCACTTCTTCGATTTCAAAAACATCAACAATACAAGTCAACGGCTAACGTCAGGTGTTTTCAGGGTACCTTAGGTCACCAGTGAAATAAAGGCTTAGTTCAGCTATAAATGCTTGTGCTAATGTTTTGTTCTGTCATGTTTTTCTGTCCACACAGTCGCCGCAGCAAATGGGACCAGCCCGGCCCCGGACCCTGCTCCGGTGGGATGGGGGAGGCAGAGTCTGCTCCCACCGGGGCTCTGGATGCTGCAGCTGCGGTGGCTGCCAAGATCAATGCTATGTTAGTAGCTAAAGGAAAACTGAAACCCTCACAGATAGGCGTCCCGGGACCCCCTGACAAGGTAATGAGGAGCGTGATGTGCAGATATGCCTGGTATTTTAAAATACAATTAGCTCTGTTGTTGGAGTATCTCGTATAGAGGTGGGCTATATGTTATAAGATAAGATAGTACTTTATTGATCCCAATTTGGGAAATGTGTGTGTTGCAGCAGCATAAAAGACATGGCATTGTACAATAACAATTAAAAAGATTAGAATACACATTATAGTGTGATATTTTATACATTTGTCAACAATGAGTAGGGAAATCCAGACAGTATTTCATGTCATGTTGATCCTGATAATCATGAAAATAGTATTACCACTTTTAAAATGGCACATAAACATACTGGAAACAAGCAAGCAAACATGTCATTTACACATACATTTTCTAACTTACTGTCTGGCAGAAACTGATATTCTTGGGTCCCAATATAAATCACAAATATCTGCACATTGCTGTCTTGAACATTTTTCTTCAACAACTGCTATTTATTTTGTAAAATAATTATTCAGTGTTATCACAATGTTAAACACAAATTATTCGCATGGTCTGGTTTTTTTGTGACTGTGGCCCTAATTAATTTGGAGTGACTCATACTTTATTTATTGACTACCCTTTCTCAGGCTGTGGGTGTCTGGAAGCCTCCAGTTCAAACAAAAGCCAAAGATGACCTGGTCGTCGCTGAGGTGGAGATCAACGACGTCCCGATCAACTGCCGGAATCTGCTGACACGTGGACAAACTCAGGATGAGGTCAGCAGCAGTACAAACAATCACCTTTCACAGAATTACAATCTTCACTGACTTTGTGGAGTATCTATTGACATGAATCCTATCTCACTGGTTTGTCTGCAGATCAGTAAAGTGAGTGGTGCTGCCGTATCAACCAGAGGCCGTTACATGGCGGCAGATGAGAAGGGCAAAGCGTTACCAGGGTGACTCTCGCCTACTATTTTCAGATACTGATACAAAAAACGAGTTATCCTGCTGCTTTAATTATTATATCTAACACAACCTCTCTCTTTTTCCACAGGGATCGACCTCTGTATCTGCATGTCCAAGGACAGACTAGGGAGCTTGTCGACAGTCAGTACTTTTTCCTAAGTCTTTTATGATATATGTCTTCATATATGATGTGATAAGACTAACGTTTTATTTCCCCCTCATTATCCAGGGGCAGTTAACAGAATCAAGGAGATAATCACCAACGGTGTGGTGAAGGCTGCAACTGCCTCATCATCCTCTTCATCTTTCCCCCCTGGTGGGGCTTCAGTCACAGTTTACCAGCAGCACAACCTACCTCCTCCATCACTGCCCCCCATAACCCACCACAAACCACACTTTCAGTCCGGGGTGAGTCCGGCTTTCTTTTGTCTTCTTACAACTTGTGAACTAAGGGTACATCCACTCTTTTAGTGTTTATTCTGGACATGCAGAAACGTAGACAACAATTAATGATGACACACTCACCAACACTTAATTCCTGGGTCTATCATTTACAAACGGCCTTTTCCGGTTTGTCATCCTCCTATCACATGACACTTTTTCTAAAGAAAACAGACATTAGCCCCAACTTATAGTGGTTAATATTGTTGTCTATTGTTGGCTATGATAACTGCTTTTGTGCAGTTAAATTCTGCATTTCAAATGCTATTGGTGTTTGTTGAGATTTGTGACAATTACATGGAGAAGCATGTGAATACCCAGTGTATGCGGTTAGGTGAAATGCTTTTTATTCATGTTAGTATAGACAACTTTTTGTTCTTTTAAACAAACGTGAAGTAGTCCTAGATGATACTACCATGAAAAGCTTAGTAAGAAATGAAAGTGTTGCACAATATATGTACTTGCCTACAGCGAAGGATATAGTTGTATTTATGCCTTTTATGATACATTTCCTTTCTCAGATGCATTATGTTCAAGATAAACTCTTTGTGGGCCTGGAGCACGCTATCCTGGGGTTTGTGGTCAAAGAGCGTGTGGAGGGCCCCGGGTGTTCGTACCTGCAGCACATCCAGGCGGAGACTGGGGCCAAAGTCTTCCTCAGAGGAAAAGGATCAGGCTGTTTAGAGCCTGCTTCTGGACGAGAGGCCTTTGAACCCATGTACATCTACATCAGGTGGGTGTCCTATTAATCAATAAAGATTAAGAACATCTGCTTTTCAGAGAGGGTTCCTGCTTGTGCAATAATATGAACTGGATGAGCACAAAGGTTCAGTAATAATAATAATAGATTTAATTTGTTTACGCTTTTACAGGTGCTCAAAGACCCTTTACAGATAATAGTGAAGAGAAAAGAAAGAAGAAAGGAACAACAAATAAATATAAAGTTAAAGTCAAATAATACAAAAACAATCACACATTAAAAGCCGGATTGAAGAGGTGAGTTTTTGTGAGTTTTTTGAAGGTGGTGAGGTCGGTGCAGTCTCTGATGGGTTGTGGGAGTGAGTTCCAGAGGGAGGGGGCAGCGACGGAGAAGGCTCTGTCCCCCCAGGTCCGGTGATTGGTGCGGGTGGGGATGGATAGGAGGTTGGCTTCTGATGAGCGGAGGCAGCGGGAAGGGGTGTGGTGGTGCAGCAGGTCTGTGAGGTAGGGGGGGGCCTGATTGTTGAGGGCTTTGTGAGTAATGAGGAGGACTTTGAAGTGGATTAATTGACGGACGGGGAGCCAGTTGAGGTTCTGGAGGATGGGAGTGATGTGGTCTCGGGAGCGGGTGTGGGTGAGGAGGCGGGCAGCAGAGTTCTGGATATGTTGGAGTTGCAGTTGGAGTAGAACTAAATGCAGTCTGTTTTCTCTCCAGTCATCCTAAACCAGAAGGACTTGCAGCAGCAAAAACTTTGTGTGAGAACCTGCTTCAGACGGTGAGTAATTTCTTGTTACTTTGAAATGTTAAACTGCAATACTTTCAAAACGAGCATGTACATCTCCAAATGCACGCTTACTCTCCCAAGCACAATCATAGCTATCAACCAACTTTGGCCCTTCTAATGATCATTCATTCCATAACAAAGACACGTTAGATTTTACACTTTTTGCGTTGTCTTTAAATAATGATATAATAGTATCAGTATCAATAGTACATTTTTATATTTTAATTGAACCACTAACAAGCCTTACATACAATGCTTTTCTTCCTCTAGGTCCATGCAGAGTATTCCCGCTTTCTCAATCAAATGAGCTCAATGATGCCAACACAACAAGGTACACTATACCAGTTTTTCAAAGTTGGTGTGTTCATCATTTGGTCTTTAGGGGACATGTCAGTGATGGTACTGGGCAAGACTTGCTTTATATTACTACTTTAACAAAATTAACCCTGACCCGACGTGTGACTGGAAGGACGTCGGTAAATAAATACGTTGTTAACGGGAGTTGTCTTTCTGTGGTTTAGATGTATCACTTGATTTGGCAACACAGCTGATAGAAGTCATGGGAAGAGCCTGACTTCATCTGTTTCTCTCTCTTCCTCCTCCAGGCTTTGCTCAGCCTCAAATGGTGAATGGAATGCCTCCGCAGCCTCCGTATTACCCCCCAGCTGGATACCAGCAAGGCTACGCCATGCCTATACCACCACCTCAGCCACATCCTGTCTCTCTCCCTTACACTGTCCCTCCCCCTTTACATCCTGCAGGCGTGCCTCCTCAGTACTCCCTCCCCCCCGCCCCCCTCCCTGCTCCCTCACACTCCCTCGCTCCGGCTCCTGCCCTTGCACCTCCTGCTTCAGGCACGATGCCACAGGTAGGATCGAGCCATTGAAACCACACGTGTGTAGCATGCAGAGCAACAATACTTACTAAATGTCTTTCCATCTCTGCAGACTCTTCCTCCTGTACCTTTTCCTCCATCAGCTGCAGCGCCACCCAAAGCTCCACCTGCTGCCGCTCCAGTCAACCCACCTCAGAAGAGACGCTTCACAGAGGAGGTCCCAGACGAGAGGAACAGCGGCCTACTCGGGTACCAGGTAATACACAGCTCTACACCCCTCATGATTCTGCTGGTTTTTACTTTGCACCCTTCTGCTTAGAGCTACCATTAGTCAATAAACAGCAAAATCATCACTAACCATTTTGATAATGTCACGATTTTCATGACATTTTATAGGTCAAAAGATTGATTAATCAATCTATGTACAATTGGCCGATTAATCGACTAAATTATGGTTAGTCCTTTTTTCACATAGTTTCTTGGCCTTTGTTTTATATCCCAATGCTTTGACCGAAGTGCATGTGTGTGTTAAATCACTTGAATCAGCCCATCATATCAAAGCTCTCTGGCGATTTATCTAATACCATTCCATTTTCCTTTCTTTAAATACTTGACCTTCATTGGTTAAGAGTGCATGGCTGTTTCCTGCTGCTGTGCATTTCCAGTTTATCTTTGTCTTTAATACGGAGTTTCAGAAAAAGGTCTTTTTAATACTGATAAGCTTCAAGAATCTTTCATAGTGGCTGGGGACAATGTCTGAGTAATCAGACTTGTGGTAAGCTATTCACAATGATTTTTGCCTTTGGTACTGATAAAGTTGAGACACATTAGTTAGTGTCAGGACAGGGTTTAGTGAAGGATGTGTGCTAATTGCGCCTGTGTGTTTTTCTGCTCATAGCATGGACCCATTCATATGACTAATTTAGGTGCAGGCTTCCCAGTGGGCAGCCCGGAGACTGCAGGACCCCCAACACAGAGTTCCTCTGGCCCACCGAGTGAGAGGGACAGGTACACAGAGTTCTGTTATATCTGTTTAAGAAAGGCCACCACCCATCAGCCAATGATCAGACCCAATCATTCTTATGCATAATTTACGCACAGACAATTATGTCATAGCAACAAACTCATATTATGTCATCGCTTTGGAAGTTCCTCAACATGTGTAAGTCCAAATTGACATGGAAGGACCTTTTTAAAAAAAAAAGGCTTTGACATCCTTAAGGTCCTGTAACTTAGTGCCATTATAAAGAAATGTATGTACCGTAATTTTCGGACTATAAGCCGCGCCTTTTTTCCCATTTTTCGACCCTGCGGTTTATGTAACGGTGCGGCTAATCTATGGATTTTTAAAGCTAACGGCCACTAGGGGACCTCCTAAATCTATGGATTTTACAGGTTACAGTCTCCAGCAGGAAACGCTGGAGGCCGGAAAAGAGTGAGACAGGTAGCGCGCAAAAGTAAAAGTGGAACCGAGAGTGGTACGAGAGACAGAACGAGAGCAAGACAGACAGACATTACGAGAGCGAGACAGTTTGTCCCCGTACCACTGGTTGAAAACCACTGCTGTAGATCACTGCCGGTACGTGCGCTGGGAGCGCACCGTTTAAGTTTGAAAGTTGAAAAGTTTGTGTGTCTGAAACGCTATGTGATACAGTACAGTTTACACAGTACATGTTCTGTAGCTACTATTGCACTAAATGGTAACACTTGAATACGTTATGCAAATATGCAACTTGTTTGTTGAAATGTTAATAAATGGGAGCTTCCTCAAACGGCCATCTCTTTCCCGACAATCCCCTCTGTGCACGAACCCTTACATATGGTAATTAAACATTAAAACACCTGCGGCTTATAGTCCAGTGCGGCTTATATATGTACACATCATTCAATTTAGCTGCTGCGGCTTATATTCAGGTGCGCCTTATAGTCCGAAAATTACGGGACCGTATGATTGAATTGAAATGTTCAGTGAAAGAGATGTTGCCAATGTGTTAGTGTATGCTGTCAATTCTAGGTCTGAGAATCTGAATTGGCAAAAATATCAGATAATGGAATTGGCCAAGTAAATTGCAATGGTTGTATCTCTTGATTATATGAATAATGTGCCAGTAAGCGGAGTTAACTCACCCCATTTCTCTTTGGTTCTCCAGTCGGCAGCTAATGCCTCCACCCCTGCTGCCTGTGAACGGAGTGAGACCCAAGATGGAGGAGAAAAGAGCACCGCAAGGCCCCGTGGGTAAGGGCATTATCATGTGGACTGACAAATCCCTGCCCAAATCCAAATCCACAGTTCCTGACTGTGGACTGTGTCCTTTATAAGCTCAGCCTGGATCTATTCTCAGCCTTAATGTAGGGCCGCAAGAGGAAAATGTAAATCCTGTAAATCCTCTCCGGGGCCACTTCAGTGGTTTTACTTGAAAGTATTGAAGAGGTATACTGTATATGTTACATACAGCCCAAGTAGATTTATAAAGAAGACTTAGCTGGCCCTAAAAAGCTTGTATTTCTTTGGGTTTATATATTAAGTGTTTGTGGCAGATTAGTTAAATACCCCCACCCTCTCTATTGGGCTTCTTATGATCCTTGCAGGATTCTGCTGCTGTGACTATTAATCTCCAGATAGTGAGGCGGAGCTAAGAATCAACATCTTTTGTGCATTGTACAATCCTTTGTCTGATAAATCGAGTCAACCTTGCCGTCCCGTTCTGATGACATAATCAGTCCGGGGTTTGTCCATAGTTTCTTTTTGCTTTCCTCACTAACAAGAATCTCTCCTGTTTTTGTGTTTTTCTCTTTTTCCCTGTGTTCTTCTTCTCTTCCATGTATCTTTGGGATGATGCTGGATTCTGATTGGGGGTGGGGTACGACTCGTCATGCTACGCTGCCGCTCGATTGGACGGCCCTCACACTGTCGCTCCCCACCAACCAATGGCGAATGACTTCCCTCTCCTCTACCCTGCTGACAAACTATGATTTAAATCTATTAACTATTTGTTTCTCCCAAAATGTGTTTGTAATGAACTTAAATCTGTCCTATTGGAAACATGTTGCTGCTGTTTTGTGTTGTTTTTTTCTCTCCCCATGTTTCTCTCTCCAAATGTGCCGCCTCTTCCTCTCTTCTGCGTGCTTCCTCTCTTCTTCTTTCAGAGCCCTCGGTGAAGAGAATGAAAACTGGTTTGGTGGCGT
Source organism: Notothenia coriiceps (assembly GCF_000735185.1). Taxonomy (NCBI): domain Eukaryota; kingdom Metazoa; phylum Chordata; class Actinopteri; order Perciformes; family Nototheniidae; genus Notothenia; species Notothenia coriiceps. The sequence continues at coordinate 61,169 of NW_011348502.1, forward strand.
ACAGCGGCGACTCCTCTGATGAAGAGGAGGACCACTCAACCTCCAAAGCCTCATGGCAAGGTAACCCTGGGGCAGCCCCCCCCTCCTCCTCAGGCTGGACTCAGGGCTACCACTGCCCTCCTCCACCGCTCCCCCGTGCTAAAACACAGCCACAGCAGCAGTCCATGCCTTTCTGGATGGCCCCCTAAAACAGGAAGAATCTAAACTCCCTCAGTGCGTTGTGCCGAGTCTTACAGGATGTTCACCCAAACCGTCTTTTTTCCTCCACTCATCACAGGGATGACTCCCTACGTGTTGGTTGCAGCATTGACTTAGTGCTTGGGTCGAAATGGGCATTCTAATGTTTTGGAGGACTGTTTGTTTAGCACACTATAGTTTGAGGATGAACACTTGCAGGAAGGACAATCCAAAATATTTTGTGGCTGTATAGAGATGGTCCGCTGAGCGATATTCTGCCTGCAGTTTTATTTAGAATGGTCCGGAAAACAATGCCAAGTGAAGTGTTGGAAAGTGTTACTTTGTTACAAAACAATATCTAAAGGCATTGATGTTGCACATCACTTATCACTTTTTCTTTTTATCCCTAGTACAGCTTTTTGTACTTTGTCACCCCCTTTCCTTACTCCCTGCCCTGAAGTCAGTGACACCAACTCTTCCTTTTCTGGTGATTTTGTACAGATCATATTGGACTAATATGTAGTAAACCTATTTAATTTATTTCATGCTTTTATGAAATAAATAAACTTAATTTATTGCTGTGTTTGAGCTTGTCTTTCTTTGTAAGGTCTATTTTTTTCACATCATCAACACCTCCCATCTGCCAAAATCTGTCAACAGTTCTGCTTGCCAAAATAAAAAGTGGATTAAGTGACAAACTTGCTGCAAATCACCAAAAACAGACCTTATCTTCATGAAAAACATGAACTTTAAAATGTGGAAGAACAATCATTTTAAGCAGTCCAACTTCAAATCAGTACATATGTATTTTCATTTCTAAAACAATGTTACAAATAATGTCCACAATACTTATGTTGTATAATGCTATTGTTAGAGCTATGAAGGACTGACAGTTGAAACTGACACCTGCACAGTTTTAAACCATCTCTATATCTGGCTCTCTCGGAGGGTTTTTCTCGTTATGCTGAGCGATGCGGCTCTCCATGACCGGCCGGAAGTGGCGGATCAGACCCTGTAGATGAAAAATGAAAGGCAAAGAGGGATAAAGGTGTCAAAATATAAATTGGTTCTTGTTTGAACTTGTACCCTTAGTCACTGTTTCACTGACAGCTATAAAAACACTCCAGAGATGTTACCTGCACGGGCCACGCCGCCCCGTCCCCCAGGGCACAGATGGTGTGCCCCTCGATCTGCTTGCTGAGCTCCCAGATCATATCGATCTCTGAAGCTGCTGCGTCTCCTCGAACAAACCTCCACATCATGCTGTCCATCCAGTCCACTCCTGAGGGGCGGGACAGAGAGGAAACCTTTAACCATTGTTTCAACCACATACTGGATTTATGGCAAATACACACATGGCAGGAATAACGTACCAAAGAAATAACAGTAATTTTCTCTTCACACATTAGTTTCATTTAGTTTAATACTTAGCAATTCTCATTTCTAAAGAAGTACAAATGGTGAATGCAACACCATAGTTGAGCCCTGCCCTCAATTTCCCAATGTATTTATTGGGTTTTCAGTACACTTAGTAATATAATAATTGACATACTATTGTTTGCAAAAAAAGTAAGGAAATCACAATGAAAAAAAACAAGGGATGATAAGATGGAAATGGCTGTTTAAAAAGTCACATTTTCCCACAGTATACCTATTCAAGTATTAATCTTCTTGCTAGTAATATTTTTAAATGACAGTAGTGTTTATTTTTACATAAATATAAATAGATGTAGTATTTCTCCCACCTAACAAGTAATGTGTTGTAAAAGTTAAGGGAGATCTGATTCCGGCAGGGTACTGTTATATATAATGACTTTAAGCACTTCTCTCACTGAGTGTTGTGGACAGAGAGAAAGACGTCCAAAACAATACTGAGGCCCTATTGTTTCTAAGAAGGATCAAGGTGAGGGTATGCATTATATAGTAAATGTAACTTCATGGTGGTGACTCTTGGTCCATTGTGCTGTTCCTCACCCTCTCTGCAGGGGGTGCACTGGCCACAGCTCTCATGTTTGTAGAACTCCACCAATCGTGCGATGGCTCGGATCACGTCAGTCTGGAGGAAAGAACACATTTCTCAGAATATCTTTCCAGACTGATTGTTACTGGGGTTAGAGTGTCATGTGTCATGTGAGTTATTCAGGGATCAGTTTACCGATTTATCCATAACTATGATGGCAGCGGTTCCCAGTGCTGTCTCTGCACGGACCAGGTCATCAAAATCCATCAATACATCATTGCACACATGGCGAGGGATGATGGGAGTGGAGGACCCCCCTGGGATCACTCCTAATAGATTATCCCAGCCGCCCCTCACCCCTCCTGAACCAAACACACAAGAAGAGAGAAGAAGTCATGTCAACCTCTGATAAAGTAAACCACTGTACACACACACAGGCACACACAGGCAGGCAGGCACACACACACACACACCTACCTGCGTGTCTCTCTATGAGCTCCCTCAGAGGAATAGACATCTCTTCCTCCACCGTGCATGGTGTGTTCACGTGACCCGAGATGTTGAACAGCTTCGTCCCGGAGTTTCTCTCCCTCCCAAAGCTGGCAAACCAAGCTCCCCCTCGACGACAGATTGCAGGCGCCACAGCAACCGTCTCGACATTGGCAACCGTCGTCGGGCATCCAAACACCCCTTAAAGGAGAGAGATGAAGCATTGAGTGATCACTTAAGCATTGATGGATTACTGAATGGGCCTACCGGGCACGCCCAGGGCCAAAAGTGTCATTGACCCCCTTGCCTTCACCTGTAAAAAGTCATCAACCAGGAAGAGACTAAACCTGACCTTAAAGAAACATTAAAAAACTACAAAAAGTCTAATACAATCACAACAGAAATGGCTTAATAGAGCCTAAATATAATAAAGACATTTCGACACTATGTTACGGTGCAAAACACAACCTTCAAAAGACTCAAAATAACCAAAAAGAGAAACAGAAAGGCTTTCAGAAAGGGCACAACAAACAGACAGAAATAAGACCAAACCAATTAAAGAGTAACACAAAGAGACATAAAACCAGAAGGAGATATGTGTACTGACTACAAAGAGACACAAAACAACAACTAAAAGAGGCTGAACAAAAATAAAGTCTGTGTGTCTTACTCCTTTGTAGGAGAAGTGGTGGGGCCTTTTCCGAGTCAGTACACAGAAGCCCTTTATCCCGTAATCCAACCATGCACAAAAGGACTGTAACTACAATATAGCCTGAGTTTGCAGTCTCTAAACTGCAATTAACTCCAATATGGAAACTGGATGTAGGAGGCTGTGGAGCTTCTTCCTCACCTATGTCTGCAGGGAATGGCGGCTTGAGTCTGGGTTTTCCTTGTTTGCCCTCAAGAGACTCGATGAGGGCCGTCTCCTCCCCGCAGATGTAGGCTCCGGCCCCTCGCACCACAAACACATCGAAGTCAAAGCCAGAGCCACACGCGTTCTTCCCCATTAGCCCTGCTTTGTATGCCTCATTGATAGCCACCTGTTTGAGGAGTTGAAACAAAAAACAAATGAAAACAATACATCATTCGTGGATTGACAAGTCACCCGTCTGTGCCTTTGTATACCTGCAGTGGTGGAGGACATATTTAGATCACATAAACAACACTCTTAGTATACTCTGTTGCAAGATCCTGCAATAAAGATGTTAAAAGAATTCAAGTATAATATTGAAAATATAGTTAAAAGTTAAAGTACAAAATACAGATAATTGTCTATTTTTTCTGTTACTATTATGTTTTATAGAATTTGATTGTTATTGCAAACATTATGAAAATAGTTACAAATGCCATCACAATAAAGCAAAGCCAAAAGGGAACAATTTTGGTTTTGTTCAACCAAACGTCCAAACATTATTGAAAGTAAATCAAAAAAATGTTTCTTCATTTTATTTTCATAAGGGGGGTGGAAGTAGAAAGGTTTAAAAGAAGGAAACACTCAAGTAAAGTTGAAATGCCCATTCTTAAACACAGTACTGGCCTAAATGTTTTTTCCACAACAGCTCACCTGTAGATTTGAAGACTCGTTGTAAAACTCTCCTCTGATGTAAATGTACGCGGCGCGGGCTCCCATGGCTCTCCCAGCAATCAGGCAGCCTTCTATCAGCTTGTGGGGGTCGTGACGCATTATCTCCCGGTCTTTACATGTCCCAGGCTCCCCCTCATCAGCATTCACCACCAGGTACTTAGGCCTGAGGAAAGAAGGAAACATGGATCACCAGAGTGTCATTACTGGTGTGGCTCCTACAGTCACTCTGACTGATCTGGATTGTTTCTTCTCCTACCTGCCGTCGCTGGGTTTGTTCATGAAGCCCCACTTCATGCCGGTGGGGAAGCCTGCTCCTCCTCTGCCTCGGAGCCCTGAGACTTTCACCTCATTCAGGATCCAGTCTGTGCCCTTCAGTAGGATCTCCTTCGTCTTATGCCAGTCTCCTCGTTTCATTGAGCCCTTGAGTCTGGTAGGAAGAGGGAGAGAGATGAACAAGTAGTTATTCTTTTTTACTTCCCCACAGTTTTGTTTATTAAAATGTTCTGCTGTTTCATGGATCAGCAGATTATTTTTTACATTTCAAAGCCCTGACAGGTAAACGGTAATATACCTGGAGATAAATTAATAGTGATAATAAATATTTAACCTGTTAAGCACTGAGCCTGTTTTTCAGGTCTCGGGCTCGAAAATGACATTTCCAGAACAAATGACCATAACTATACTTCTAAAAGGGGAAAATTAATAATCTTTTTTATCAAAGTAATGATAAACCTGTGAGTTGGATGTAGAAAAGTCAGAATCAATATAGATATTTTTAATTTTAAAGAGAATTCAGATTGAACATAGTAAAAAACTGTAAATTATATTGACCGTCCAAAAATTCCTTTTTACTTATAGTGAAAACTACCCTTGGATGATCGTAAGGTAGACTACAAGCTTTAAAAATCCAAATTAAAACATATAATAAGTGCCCTGTATCAAGATTGATGCAAAACAAGTGACATTTCACCTTTTTAGGGAGGTTTAGCAAAAACAACTCCACCTCTGAGGTGATTTGGGTGGAAGTAGGCGTTTTTACCGTTTCTCTGGAACCCATTGGTCGATTTTGGTGATTGCCATCTCTTTTTGACAGTTAGAGCCAATAGAATCGCACACACATGGTAATAAAAAAAGAGGTGGGGGCTTTGCGTATGCAGGTTTGCATCAGAGTGAACCTATCTCTCGCTCTGACATCTGGAAACGGGAAAGCAGTTTTATTGCTTATGGATTATCAGAAATCATTTCAAAGGGACACAGGCACATTGGATTAACCTATGGATTAACTTCAGCAGCGTTTTTATCGTTTTAATGCCATTGAAGACCACTTTTGACCAGACAACGACCAAGGTGAGCCATGTTGCCGTTTCTAGCTACCTAGCGCCACATGTTTTGATGTCTGTTCCTATTAATAGCTTCACTAGTTCTTTTCATGGAGTGATGATGTAGGTGCCGATCGATTCTGTGTCATCTCACGATCAGATCGATGGGTTGGACGTGCAGCTACGATAAGTAATAAGGCTGTTATGAGTGAGTTTCTTTGCAACACCCCGTTAGCATTTTTTGCTCGTGGCTAATTCGTAGGCTCAGCGCTAGCTTTGTGGTTTTTGTTGAAAAAATAAAAATGATCAGTTAGCTGAGTTTGTTCCCGTTACATGGATGTAAAACATTCATAGTTTATTGAATATTAAGATGCCCTCAGACTAAGATGACCAGATTTCCAAAATTAAAACCGGGGACATTTTGAGTTTTGCGGTCAAAATGTCATTAACATATCCAATTTTCTTCACTGTGAAAGAAAAAAGGGGGACAATTCTGGTTCAATGCAATTCGAACATTTGAACTGTTGGATACAAACAGAAGGACGATAGCTCATATATGAGACTTCAAAGGTCTTTTATTTTGAAACTGTCAGATTGTCCTTATTCTCTCTGAGTGATTAGATGGGGTGTCCTGCTATCACCCTGAAGTGAAATAAGTCTTTTATAATGAAGGGTTTTTGTTTCATTTTTATCTAAAAATAGAGGGATGATAGCTCATGAGACTACAAAGGTCTTTTATTTTGAAGTGGTTAAAGAACGTTATTGAATTTTATTATTTGTATTATTAGACATTAATATGATCCCTATAAAGTATATTCATTACTCGTTATAAAGACTGTATATAATGACTAGTTTGCACATCCCTTTCAAGATTTCAAGATTTTCTAAGGTTTATTGACATATCATATTATACACAACTACGGTGTGGTTATGCAATGAATGAAAAACTTGGGTCGCAGGTTCCTCAACAGCGCATTACAAGACATCTATCAATATGTGTGTATACTCCACCATTAAACTGTCATATTCTGCACATTTCTTATACTATCTACATACATCTATTAAGAGTATAATACATATGTATAATATCAATTAAAATAAGTCCTTGAACATAACGTGCTTTAACCACGACGTGTCCCTTTCTATCAGCTGTGCACCTTATGGTGTAAATACAGCCTATCTACCAATTGGATCGGGGGCCGCTCCCTCCGTCGGAGCAGCCTCCGGCCGCCTCGATAAGGCGGCTCCTTAGCCGTCTCCCTGTTCCCATCCGAAGTGCGTAGGTCAATATTAGGACTCCCGCAACAACTACTGGTGCCAGTTGGAACTGAACACACCTCCCGAAGATTGAGGTCCGACCCCGCGTTCATAAGGCGACCGTCTCTTCTGGGTCCGACCTATTAGTGTCGCAGAAATAGCGTCCGAGGTCCAAACAAGTGCGTTCCACCCCACGGGCGCTGGAACTACATGGAACCGGAACTGAAAAGTCCACAACAAACTTCCTGTCCACAGGCTAGGGTCTACGTGTGGCTCTCCATGAAGCCCTCGTAACGACCTGGAGGTCTGCAAACAATAACTTTGCGTGTAGTTCAAGGGAAGATCGGAAGAGACCACGATTCTACCATACGGCGACGATGACAGAAAGGCTACAACTCGACAATTTCTGGCGGTGGAAAACTTTCATACGATGGTCCCCACGGGTACAGGCAGCAAATTCCGGTAGAAGGTAGCGGAAAGGGTACAACCAGCAGAGTCGTAGCTACCGATCTAGCAGACGTTATTCGGCATGAAAAGACCTACGGAACACAGCAGATCCAGTACGATGTATTTACAACTTGTCGTAGCCGGCTCTCTCTGGCTCGGGACGCCTTTGTTGCAAGGGAGTCAGAAGACTTGGGACGGACGCAACGGGTAAACGACCAGACCTCCTTGTTTCGGACCAGCCCACCTTCGCAGAGGGTACCTTACTTGAATCTGTATTTACGGTTCCAGGACCACACTACTATGGGAGTTGTCGAAGTCCACTCTCTGGTGTTCACGGTCTGCCACAGTATACGCCGTCAGGTTCCTAGCGTCGCACGTGATGGGGGTCGGAAAGAGGTAACAGGACCTTCGACAGAAGCTATACAGGGACTCGGTCTCATTCGCATGGGACCAGATTTGACAGACTGGAAGGGTGCAGCTGTTGGTCGAACAAGGACACTTCGACACTCAGGTGTGGGCGCCGAGCTCCGCCGATACCCTAGTACGAGAGGTTTTAAGAAACTTACCCTTCTGTTGTCTCGGTCGCCTCTACCCAGACATTACTGAACCCCAGGAAGGCGTCCCAAATAACCCGGAAGCCGTCTCGATACTGCCCTCCGCGGCCGCGGTCCAGAAGAACCTCGAAGAACTGGTAAGGGCCATCGGTGCTGCTCTTCTTACGTGTCTCGGTCGTGGTCTACAACAACACGAGGACCCACCCACCTTGCTTGAGGCGCCAGCCCCCAAAACACCAAAACATACAACGCGCCGGGCCTTCTAAACCGGCCGAACTCGAATGAATTACTCCGGGAGTGACTCAGTAGGACGACATTTCAAAGGGCTCTCTTCACCTAAGCTGTTGACAGACGAGGGTTCTACCTTTCTGTGGAGCGCGCTACAGTCAGCCCGTTTCAGGAAACCAGACGCAGGCCCCTTCGGCCGGCAAGAAGTCTCTCGACCCTATGCTACCGTAGACGACACTGACCCGTGAGACCCCCCCGCAACATAAAGACGGACATTCGACCAACTACCAGGACGGTGCGGAATGCTGATCTCACGGCCTTCAGCTAACCAAGCTGCTGAAGACAGGTAGACACAGGACGCCCACTGCAGGTCGGAGACCTCGTCCAGGACAACGTCAGTGTCGTCGGTGGAGAAGAGACCTCGATCGGGAGACCACCAGTGTGTGTCTTCTGCCGAGCGGCGCGTGAGGAGCAGGTTGGGCCCTACATAACAAGGACAATATCATGGGTGTGCCTTACCGAAGAAACGGGCGTGGGTTCTCCCTATATCTCGGGACTTAATCTTCTGAAGATTCTGGTTGTCCTTCTTGACGGCGGTTTTTGACTTTTGCACTGAACCTAGTATTTTTATTAGTCGTCAATTGTTGTGTAGAATCTAAATGAAAAGTGTGGTTATGCGCAGAGGAAACGTCATAGTTGGGATTAAAGCCGGACTGAAAATANATTTATATTAGCTTCTGGGGAAAGCCATGGGGGAACACTGCTAAATGGGCTTGCTTTGGCAAACTTTATGGTCTCCACTCCATATGCCCTTGTTCTCTCCTTACTTGTCCAGCCAAACCCACGCCCCTGGAACTTTGTATATTCCCAGCAATCCTGTTTGTGATATTTTCCTCTCCACTTCCTTGTAGCCTGACCCAATAGGCCTATGACAGAGCAATTTGACCGTTATGGTGTAAATACAGCCTATCTACCAATTGGATCAAATATAAAAGTCAGCCGAATTAGGGTTGATACTGCAAGGAGACGTATTGTGTGAAAAGAAATGTAAGATGTTGTTTAATTGCTGATATATTTATGATCCACGTCACGTTTTCAGTCTTGGCGGCAGTTCTTCCTGTTTGTCTGGAAGTCTTCTCATCAGGAGAAGACTTCAGTAGAAGCTGCTGGGAGTCCCAGCAGCTTCTACTGAAGCCAGTCCCCAACTCCGGGGACTTCCTGCCTGGGACTTCGGGTGGCAGTATACGCCGTGAAGTTGTTTGCGGCCTGCCAGTAAACCCGAAGCAGAAGAAGAAGAAGTGACGTCAGCGGGTTCATTTGAGTAATCTTCCCTCAGGATCTTATTCTGGTGTGAGCATGATCTGCTCTTTAGTTCCATGAACTAAATAACTCCGGGGAACTAAGTGCTGGGAACTAAGTACGGCAAAGTACTTGGTATGAAAGAGGCTATTGAGGACTTTGCTTTTCAGGTGACTTTCCTCCATACTTTTAGAATGTCTACATACCAAGGAGAGGAAAGGAAGAATACTTTGAAATGGAATGTAGAATACTTTGAAATGGAATGTAGAATACTTTGAAATGTAATGTAGAATGTGTCGGTAGACCAAAGCACATTCCGGAATGTTCGGCTCTGAAGTCTTACTGAACCTGATGATGTCATATCACATTGTCTGCAAGAGAGCATGCTCTCTGGTTAAATAGCAACTCAACTTATTTACAGTTTGTGCAGGACGATAACAAGCCAGGTTTTATCCCAGCCACATCGAGTTCACATTATCAGTGAGAAGCAGCTATTTCTTCACGATGAATAGGATGGACAGAGAAAGATCAGTTTTCAACGTGACGTTCAACAACTCTCCATGGCACCGAAAGAATTGTCCCTCTGAGGACAGTTCTGATGAGGAGGAGATCGAGGAGGAAATTGAGGAGGAAATCCTGGAAGAAACCATGGCGGATGTGCAGGAAACCATGGTGGAGGGGCAGGAGTTTGCAAACAAGATGGAGGAGGAAGTTGAGGATGATCGAGTGTTTGCATTCTCGGTGGATGAAGACTTTGAAGATTCATTGGACCTTCATGACGAGGAAGAGTCCGAAATTAATGAAATGTCTGACCTAGATGAGACAGAGTCAGAAATGGAAGAGGTTTTGGAATTTGTAGCAGACACAGAGTCTGAAAACGAAGAGATTTTGGACTTTAATGATGAGAAACAGTCCGAAATCAACAAGATTGCAAACTTTGATGAGACAGAGTCTGAAACCGAAGAGATTCTTGAGTTTGTTGAGGAGGTGGAGGAAGAAATCCAAGAGGAGGTTCAGGAGTTTGCTGAGGAGGTGGAGGAAGATATTAAGGAGCAGACCTCCATCTCCAGCAACAGAGAAAACTACAGCGTCACTTCCTTTGATGAGGTAAGAATTCAATTCAGTGGCACACATGTCTACACTTACACTCGAGAAAACTGTAAAAAAGCTAATACTCAACGCTTTAGTTTCTTTACTAAAGTTTTTCCCAAAAATAAATCAACATAGTAAATCATCTTTAATGCAATTGATCACAGCATACTTTTTCAAACCGATTGATGCAGAGTTAACTCCACTTCTGTTAAACACTGCACATAGACAACACAATAATATTTGTTTTATGTTTCACAGACAGAGGACTCTGAAAGATCTGAGGGATCTGACGAATCATCTGGCCTTCAGGAAGCCCTGGATGAGGAGAGAAAAGCCAAAGCTGCTCTTGAAGAGGCTTTGATGAAGGAGAAAACATCTACAGCTCAGCACAAAGCAGCCCTGAAGGACGAGCAAAAAGAAAAAGACGCTCTTGCAAAGGCTCTGAAGTATGAGCGCGATGAAAATAATTCCCTTCGTGATAGAATAAAGCTCATAAACGCTGCTCTGAAACAGTCACACAAAGAGCCGCAGCGTGGTACAACAAAGCTGAAAATGACTATAATGACTTCTGAGCTTGAAGAGGACAAGAAGGTGATTGAGAAGCTCCAGATAGATCATCATGCATCCTCCAGCCAGCACCAAAGAGAAATCTCAGAGCTGATTCTGTTGAATACTGCCTCAGTGACAGCAATAAAGGACCGCCTCACTGAGCTGCAGGAAGGAAAGTCTGAAAAAAGACGAAGACATTGATTCCCTGCACTCAAATGTCCTGAATCTCCAAAGCGACATCGTAGCCAAGGTCAGCATTGTTACCTCACTACAGGAGAAAGCGAATAAGTGTGCCTCAGACCTCAAAGAGGAGCTAACAAAAAGCAGCTCACTGCAGAGGGACTACGAAGCTGCTGTCTCTCAGCAGAAGAAGGAAGCAGGAGGACTGGCCCTTCTGACTCAGGGGAACCAACACCTCGCCAATGAGAACAAAAGACTGCAAAGTGAACTGGAGGCTACTCTCAATAAACAGCACATTGAAGAGAAGAAGCTTCAAGGTGACAGAGGAGCTTCCAGCAGACTGGAGGAGGCCCTTAAGAAGGAGGAGGCTCGTTTCTCCAGAGCTTCAAAGACGATCCAGAGTCAAGAGAAAGAGCTGTCTGAGAAGACCCTGGGTTTGGACGGCCTGTGGAGGGACTACGAGGCTGCTGACTCTCAGCGGAAGAAGGATGCAGAACAACTCGCC
>NW_011348502.1:72849-73387 GCF_000735185.1 Notothenia coriiceps
GAGGCCCTTAAGAAGGAGGAGGCTCGTTTCTCCAGAGCTTCAAAGACGATCCAGAGTCAAGAGAAAGAGCTGTCTGAGAAGACCCTGGGTTTGGACGGCCTGTGGAGGGACTACGAGGCTGCTGTCTCTCAGCGGAAGAAGGATGCAGAACAACTCGCCCGACTGACTCAGGGGAACCAACACCTCGCCTATGAGAGCAAAAGACTGCAAATTGAACTGGAGGCCACTCTCAATAAACAGCACATTGAAGAGAAGAGGCTTCAGGGCAACAGAAGAGCTTGCAGGAGACTGGAGGAGGCCCTTAAGAAGGAGGAGTCTCGTTTCTCCAGAGCCTCAGAGAAGATCCAGAGCCAAGAGAAAGAGCTGTCTGAGAAGACCCTGGGTTTGGAGGGACTGCAGAGGGACTATGAGGCTGCTGTCTCTCAGCGGAAGAAGGAAGCAGAAGAACTGGCCCGTCTGACTCAGGGGAACCAACACCTCGCCTATGAGAACAAAAGACTGCAAATTGAACTGGAGGCTACTCTCAATAAACAGCACA
>NW_011348502.1:73425-74632 GCF_000735185.1 Notothenia coriiceps
AGAAGGAAGCAGAAGAACTGGCCCGTCTGACTCAGGGGAACCAACACCTCGCCTATGAGAACAAAAGACTGCAAATTGAACTGGAGGCTACTCTCAATAAACAGCACATTGAAGAGAAACAGTTGGAAAACAACGAGATTGCGAACTTTGATGAGACAGACTCAGAAATCGAAGATATTGTTGAGTTTGTTGACGAGGTGGAGGAAGAAATTAAGGAGCAGACCTCCATCTCCAGCAACAGAGAAAACTACAGCGACACTTCCTTTGCTGATGTAAGAATTCAATTCAGTGGCACACATGTCTAAGACATGTGTGCCACTGAATTGAATTCTTACATCAGCAAAGGAAGTGTCGCTGTAGTTTTCTCTGTTGCTGGAGATGGAGGTCTGCTCCTTAATTTCTTNGTGTTTTTTATTAAGAAAACAGAAGTGGAGTTAACTCTGCATCAATGGGGGTTAAAAAGTATGCTGTGATCAATTGCATTAAAGATGATTTACTATTTTAATATTTATTTTTTGGAAAAACTTTAGTAAAGAAACTAAAGCTTTTTTACAGTTTTCATGAGTGTAATTGTAAACATGTGTGCCACTGAATGTATTTCTTACCTCATCAGAGGAAGTNAATGCAATTGATCACAGCATACTTTTTAACCCCCATTGATGCAGAGTTAACTCCACTTCTGTTTTCTTAATAAAAAACACTGCACATTGACAACACAATAATAATTGTTTTATGTTTCACAGACAGAGGACTCTGAAAGATCTGAGAGATATGACAAATCATCTGGTCTTCAGGAAGCCCAGGACGAGGAGAGAAAAGCCAAAGCTGTTCTTGAAGAGGCCTTGATGAAGGAGAAAACATCTACAGCTCAGCACAAAGCAGCCCTGAAGCATGAGCAAGAAGAAAAAGACGCTCTTGCAAAGGCTCTGAAGTATGAGCAATCTGAAAATAATTCCCTTTGTGATAGAATACAGATCATAAACGCTGCTCTGAAACAGTCACAAAAAGAGCCACAGCGTGGCAAAGCAAAGCTGAAAACAGAATCACTATAATGACTTCTGAGCTTGAAGAAGACAAGAAGGTGATTGAGAAGCTCCAGATAGCTCAGCATGCATCCTCCAGCCAGCACCAAAGAGAAATCTCAGAGCTGCTTGTGTTGAATACTGCCTCAGTTACAGCAATAAAGGACCGCTCACTGAGCGGCAGG
>NW_011348502.1:74658-83377 GCF_000735185.1 Notothenia coriiceps
GACATTTGACCTTTGTAGAGAGGTTTAGCAAAAAAAACTCCACCTCTGAGGTGATTTGGGTGGAAATGGCCGTTTTTACCGTTTCTCTGGAACCCATTGGTTCCATTGGTTGTCGATTTTGGTGATTGACATCTCTTTTTGACTATTACAGCCAATAGAATCGAAGGGGAATTTCCACATACACACACACCTTACTACCATTGAGAAATGAGAGCTATGCGCACGCAGTTTTGCGCACGAGAGCGAACCTATCTCTCGCTCTGACATCTGGAAACGGAAAAGCAGGTTTATTGCTTATGGATTATCAGCAAATCATGTCAAAGGGACACAGACACATTGGAATAACCTATGGATTAACTTCAGCAGCTTTTTTATCGTTTTAATGCCATTGAAGACCACTTTTGACCAGACAAAGTAAGCTATTTAGCAGTTTTTAGCTACCTAGCGCCACATGTTTTGATGTCTGTTCTTGTTAATATCTTCGCGAGTTATCATGGAGTGATAATGTAGGTACCGATCGATTCTGTGTCATCTCACGATGCTAATCGTGGGGGGTTGGACGTGCAGCTACGATAAGTAATAAGGGTGTTATGAGTGAGTTTCTTTGCAGCATTAGCATTTTTCCGCTCGTGGCTAATTCAGAGGCAGAGCGTTAGCTTTGTGGGTTTAAAAAAAAAAAAAAAAAAGATCAGTTAGCTGAGTTTCTTCCCGTTACATGGATATAAAACATTCATAGTTTATTGAATATTAAGATGCCCTCAGATTCTGTTTCCTGCTGATCTAAAGAAAATACAATTTGCAGTTAAAGAAAGGGCAATTGTTATACTTACACTCTGAGTTATGGTTAAAGTATTTTTACTTTTCATATGTTTACCTCCAGTCATGCCGGCCATATAAGTTGGTGAATATCCGGTCTTCATCACTCAGAGGGCCAAATGTTGTCTTTTTTGGCTTCACCTGAGAAGGGGAAATAGATGTGATTGACAAGCTGTCATGATGGATGCATGAAAATTATAGCTGCCATCACTCAAGGGGGGCAACTACAATTATTTTAATTAGGCCTAGTTATCCATTCGTCAATAATGTTTTTAAGTAAAAAAAATATTTATTTTGTCTTTAAATGTCAGATAATTGTGAACACTTCTGTTATAATTTTCCACAAGCCAAGGTGAGTTTTTAAAATAATATATTTTGAAGGTCAACCCGTCTAATGGTATTCGGTTTATTATAAAAAATAAAAAAGGGAAGCATCAAATCTATTTCTCAGAGAAGCTTGAACCAACACTTTGTTGTTACTTAATTAGTTAAATTATATAACTATGTATATTCCATCCATCCATCTTCTCCCCCTTATCCGTGGTTGGGTCGCGGAGGTAGCAGTTCCAGCAGAGAGCCCCATGTATATGTATATTTTAGTTGTCAAAACATTCCTCTTAGTTCTTGTTGGGGCTCTACAGCACTAGATCAGATTCAACTTTATTGTCATTGCACAGAGTACAAGTACTAAAACAACTAAATGCAATTAAATATACCTCCCTTACACTGGTGACTAAAAACACCTATGCTTGTCATTGGTTTTCCTAACATAAAAAAACAATATGAACATATTTAAACCCTAAAACAACTAATCCAACATGGCTTCTTGAAGGATATCATTATGTTTATCTCTGTTGGATAATATTGTTTTTTTACTAAAAACTCCTTTCAACTATTCCATGCCAGTATGTGAACGTATGCATGTAGACCAGTGTGCCGAGTATATCAGTGTATTAACGTGTGAGTAAGCATTGTATGTATTACAGTGTGTGTATTGCAGTGTGCATTATTACAGTATGTATGCAGGCCTACCTGCTGCTGAGCTGCAGTGCTGTAGGTCAGGCGCGGAGTGATATTTCGCATCAGAGCGCCCCACAGCATCCGCCGAGGCAGCAGCATCCTGCAGGGGACAAACACCACACCTCAACTCAGACTGATATCACTCTCCACTTATTTTACACTCAAATTGATATGAAACCTCCGCGGTTAACAGAAGCTCGATGCTGGTTCAGCCTAATTAAACTAAGAGGATTAACGAACTACGTCACATCCTGTCCCATGCCTGTGCGGCAGGTGTCTATGGTGCCGATCTTTCACAGGTGCGTGCATGTGCACACTCAAACGTGCGATTAATTGTGAGTTTCGGAGTCACAAAGAGTCGCTATAATCAAGGGACGTAATGCATGATTTACAGTGTTGTAAAAATAGATAATTTCATGTAAAGTTTAAATGTATCAACGGTTCATAAGCAGCCATAGACTCAGCTATTTAACAACAGGCCATTTTAACATTGTAAGCAAAGCACTGGAGTTACTTCTAACTCTTTTGATGGCTCTGGTATATTGAAGTGTCCTGATAAGCAATCACAGTGAGCCAACATGCAGGAAACAGGAACCAAAACCACTAAAGCCGCTAACTCATAGTTAATTTTATCATTCACACCTGTGCCTGTCGTACTGTGACATGTAAAAATGTCTCATGAAGTTTTATTTATTTTCAATCATCTCAGTTTCCTGTTAAAGGCAAAGATAATTATAAGCCTTCTAATTTTAAGTCTTTAATTAGGATTAAGGAAGTGGTACTGGGCAGTCCAAAAAAGTAATGGGTATTTTAAGGTGGTCTATAAAAAAAAATGTAGACTATTCTAATTTTAAGGGAGACTGGCATTTAAAGTGAGGTATGCAAGTCATATTTTAAGAGGAAATCTGCTTCAAAGAGTCATAATACCTTGATAACCATAATAGCTTGACAATAAACTTACAATGTTAGCAAATCACATATTTTGGAGTACAGTGCGATATTGGCCAATGAGAAACAAGAAATGTCAGAACTCTCAAGTAAATTCAAGGCATTTAAAACGTTTGCATTACATTCTTTGCCCACCAGAGAGCACAAGTCAACTGTCACATTTTCAACTTGTCACAACTCTTAAATGACTAAAGTGAGACATTTAACTAAGCCCTTAAAGGGTTGTTTTTAAAACATCAATCAATAAGAGAAACACAGAAAAGATCAAGCTTAGATATGTTTATTTATTTTCTTAACATAAACTGAAACAAATGATGGGAAATGAATTAATATCTATGAGAAGGTTCCACTAAAGACTGAAAGACAAAAAGGTATCCCTGATAGCGGGGTCTCTATAAAGACCCCGTGTCCCTTCACCGAAGCCGAGAAAACAAACAGCTCACATAGAAACGCACACTTCACAGCTGGCATCAGTTAACCCTCTTTCATTCACATGAAGGGAGCACCAACACCCTTCACGAACAGGACCAACCGTCATACTGCCGTTCCAGTAGGACTGGTTCCAGTAAGGCCAGTAGTTAACTGACATTGCTATTATTTCCCGATTATTTTCTCACAATAGGTTAAATGAATTAGGTTTTCAACCATAAAATAATACAAAATGTCATTTTGAAACTACTGGCCTTACATTTACATGAAGCGTGTCAATCACCCTGCAGCACCAGACAATGTCTTCCCATTTTATATAATCACTTAGTGCATTGCTCAAGATTTCCTGAGTAGTTGCAGCACAAAACAAATTATATCTAAGGCAACTTTATCCCAATATATATTATATTGACTATAACTCTGTACTATTATGCAGGAGGAAGAATATTCAATGTATGCAGGTTTTAAAGAAAATTTCAATTACAATCTTAAATGGTATCGAGTGAGTTAATGGACAAGATATCGTAGGTCAGACAATCAGGCTTAAAGCTCTTAAATCTCATAGTGCAAATAAACTGGAAATAAAAAAATGATTTACTACACCACAAGGAGCAGATAGTGCACACAAGGCCAGAACAGCACAGGTTCTGACTACATGGAGAGAATTGGAAACAAAAAGACTTCCGTCGCTTAAAGCTATTAATGATTGCATTAAACCTTTCAAAAAGGCCTGAATGTACTGGTCCAGGGGAAGCATGAAGAAACTAAAAAGGGTTTTTTGGTCGAAGATAGTTTAACTCAAAGGATAATGGCCCCATTACACACAGCGGAGGCCGATCTGTAAGAACTGCCATGTCAACATGTGATACAGTACTATACATGTTACACAAACAACAAAATGTCAAAAAGCAAAGTTATTTTGTGTTCCAGTTACATGGAAGGTTTGAACCTCTGTTCCCTTCTCTCTCTCCCCCGGAGGATGGAATGTGTATTATTGCAGTACCTGACGGGGTTTAATGTGCAAAGAATGCATTCGAGGAAGATTTGCCAAAAGAAGACACGCAGCCCATAAAAAAGGCGTTAAATTATATGGAGATGTTGGTTCAAAATCTTAAGCGCAATGCATCTTCTTGTAAGACTTTGTGTTCTGGGTGCCACACTTGAATTTGGTCTCACTTAAAAGTGTCAGCAGAAGATCCATAATAAATAACAATAAATAAATAAGTACAGAAAAAGGGAATGCCATCTCAATCTTCTTTTTGCCCCAACAAGGAAACCAAATGAGTGCATTGGAAGACTGAAATCCACGGCCTCTGGAAAAAGAAGAATCGTCTTCAAAATAATCAAAAGGAACTCTTTGAACCAGACTTTGTCTCTTTTGGTCAGGCATTTAACACAGAGCTCTACGGCTCTGACACACTCAAACATGGAAGCAAATCTTTTCTCATGGCTTTCAAAAGAGTTGGGAAGAGTCTTCTCTTCAAACCCAACATTGGCTACAATTCACATGTCTCCTGTAAAGAAAACAGTTCAACTAAAAATCTTTGGTTCAAGCACCAAATCAAATCAAAGCATAGATTACCACAAACAAGAAAAGACAGACCGAAAATTATTGCTTACAATGTACCGAACCGTTTGATTAATTTGACTGCATTTCCACTGATTACCACCAGAGGACAGTGAGCATACAAACTCGTGATCTCTAGGTGACGTGACTTCTGAATTGCACCTGAATCAATACATTTATATTGTAACTAAAATAAACATCTTTAAATATCCCTTGATTTTAGTTTGCATAGTGAAAAGCATCCCAGTCACCGCACGCAGCAGAGGCATGTTCAGCTAGAAAAATAGAATCAAAGTGAAACACATAAAGAAGAAGACAAATGAAAATAAAAATGCCAAGAGCCAGAAGAGAAACAATTAAAAATAACTAAGAAAACCCGTTTTCCATTTTTTTTAATTTTAACATCATTTAGTTGTTATTATTTAAGTGCTCTCTATATCGGAGCAGCAGGTCATTAGTCCAATCACCTGAGTGAGATTTGTTTTACTGTGGATGCTTTACCACAAACACACACACACACACGCACACACACGCACACACACACACACACACACACACACACACACGCACACGCTTTCTTTTCCCTATTCTTCTTCTTCCGCTTCCTCTTCTCCAATTTCCTCTTCAACTTCGTCAGCCCATCGGTCGCGCTGTGCGGCGGGTGAGGGGGTTCCTCCTGGATCTTCTCCCTCCGCCTCTCTGCCCACTTGCAGCTCCAGACTCCTCAGGAAGAGCTCGGGGAAGCCGGCCAGCCTGTGGGGCCCGAGGTGAGCCAAAGCCTGAAGGGCGAGAGCCCGCTCCCTCCCGGCGTCACCTGCAAACATCAGCTGGGGGCCGGCCCCGGACCCACTCCCAGCATCCAGCAAACTGTGATGGGGGAATGCAGAGGAGTGGGCCTGTAGAGCCTCCAGAGGGTTGACCTGCTCCCTCCCGCCTGCTTCCCCTCCCTCATCCTCCCCAGGCTCTTCCCCTCGTCTGGGTCGGCGTGTGCGCAGCTCCAGGCAGCTGTGGCCCTTGCGGTGACGCTGGAGATGATCCTCTCGGGCGAAGGCCTTGTGGCAAAGCGGGCACTCGAAGGGTCTCGCCCCGCTGTGGAGGGACAGGTGGTTTTTGAGGTCGTATGAGTGGAGAAACCGGGCGGGGCAGTGCGGGCAGGGGTAAGGACGCTCACCTGTGTGTTTCCTCATGTGGATCTTCAACTTATCATTCCTAATAAAGGGAAACAAGGGGAGACAAAGAAGGGAGGGAAAGAGAGATAAACACATTAAAGATTCAACAAGGCCCTCATTCGTGAAAACATTTTTTTTTTTAAAAGAAAACTTCCATTACCGTGTGAAACGGACTCCACAGGCCGAGCACTGGAAGGGCTTCTCCCCGGTGTGTGTCCTCATGTGTCGGGGCAGTTTTCCTGCTCCATGGATGATCTTCTGACAGACGGGACACTGCTGAGGCGTTTGAGACTTCCTCTTCCTCCCTGCTCCCCCTGCCGTCGCCCCTGCTCCTTGATCAGCTATAGAGGTAGGTACTGAGGTGCTCTCCATCAGCTTACCATCATCGCCAAAACTCTCCATGTCCTCCTCCTCTGACAGCTTGTCACTCAAAGGCGGGACAGGAGGTTGGTTGGCTATATGGGGGCGCTCATGCAGCCAGGGAGGGGGTCCTCCATTTATTGCGGGCCCTCTGCCTGGCCTTCTGATGGCCCTTGGATCTCCATTCTGCCTGTGTTCGGGGCTAGGAGGCCCGGTCGACGGCAGGGAGCGGAAGCTGTCGGATGCAGGCGAAGGGTGTGAGACGGGAGAAGCAGGGGGTGGGTTCAGAAACGACGAGTTGATGTGATTCGACCCAATTCTTTTCATCTTCTTTCTGTCCGTTTTTCTTCGGGACCCTCTTTCCACTCCGATGCCCCCCACTGCAATCCTCTCTGTGGCTGTGTGTTGGGCTCTCGGCTCTTCCTCCGGCTCCCCCTCTGCCTTCTCCCCCAGGATGTCTCTGCAGGCATCAGCCACACACTGGATGCCCAGAAGCTGAGCCCCTCGCAGCACGTCTCTCATCCCAGAGCCGGGGATGGTCAGCGTGGCGGTGTAGGCGAACTCCAGCAGGGCGTCCAGGGCGTCGGGGGCCACGCAGTCCAGCTGACACACACTGAAACCACCTCCGCCCTCACCGCCTCCCTCCTCTCCCCCGAACAGCCGGCGGAAGTAGAGACTGACGGCGGCCATGACAGAGCGATGAGTTGGGTAGCGTGCCCCGCGGGACGTCAGGGTGAGGTCACACAGGAGTCCTGTCCTCCTCTGGTCATTGAGGTGGGACAGGAGCTCGTTGCTGTGCTCCGGGAAGGGGATCCCAATCAAGCCGTCCTCTCCTGGAGACATCGCCACCTGCGTGAGAGGAGGCGCAGATCAGGTTAGTGGAAGGACTGAGGACTTCGCAAATGGTAGTTTTGTACGTGTCACAGTGTGTTTGTAAAGTTTATAACATATTTTTATAATTTAATCTATCTTTATAACATTGAAAGAATACCCTTCGTCCTTTTTTATAGAGATTTCAAATAACCTAAAAGTAAATCCCCTGTAGCGTGACTTACACAAAGGGTTTCCTGCATGTGAGGGACTATTTAAACAGGGTTAAGCAACAACTCTCCCCCCTTATCCTCCCTTCCTACCTCGACTTTCTCTCCAGATTACTAAATCAAGAGGAGGAGATGTCACTTGCCCTATGGCAGAGGACAAATGCGATTGCGACGTCAGAGATATCAGAAAATACTAGGGATGTAACGATACCAAAAACTCACGGTACGATATTTATCGCGATATTGAAAAATAAAGGAAAAAAATTAGATTTTTTCTTTTTTCTTTATTAAATAATACATCTGATTTGTACAGTAGTTTAGTAGGATAGTAGTATTTTAAAGTGTCAATATAATAATCAGACCCTGCAATAGAATAAATCAAGTTTCACTCTAACTCACTAACTCACTCACTCAGCATCATCAAGGTTATCTTTTAGGAATATGAGCATGTCCACATTTCCAGGTAGAAGCTGGGATGTTTGGGCAGTTTATACAATAATCGCCCTGCTGTGGAAAAAACCTCTGCGGAGTTGCTTGGTACTGATGTTGCTGGGACCAGAGAGACCATGCTTGGCCATGGGTTGACAGCAGTGGGTCCAAAGTTTTGTGCATTGTCTCTCCAGCCCTTCAAAAACAATACAGTTTTTGCCCAAAGAAGGTGAGGGGCTTATTGACAAGGGAGAGATATAATATACTGTTGGTAGCTTGTAGAATGTCCTAGTATGTACATTACTCCCTGTAAACTACAATGTGCCTTTTGTGTTTCTGTTGTCTTTATGTTTCATGTTGTAACGCTAGCTTGTTGCCATGTTGCGTCCGGTCCTCCCTTGAAAAAGAGAATCGATGATGCTCCAATGGGACCAATCTGGTTAAAATAAAGGTTTTTAATAAAAAAATTATTTAGAAAAAAATCGCGGTATAATTTTGTCAGTCTCAAGACGGTATGAGACACTCATATTTATCGCGATACATCCGATATATCGTTACATCCCCTCAAGCGAAAATACAATAAACTAAACATAGAATAAAATAATTAGAGTAGCGAAAGACATGGCTGTATATAAAACCGAATGATTGATAACACCGATGCGGGCGGAATGTAGGATTTAATGCAACGTACGCATCTGCTGTAGGCTAGAGGACCCAGGCAGGCAATACCCGTGTGAACCCTTTATAGGCATTAGCAAGGTTTGATTTAAACCACGCTGAAGAACCAGAGGGACAAAGTGGAGGAGAGAGACCAAGAAGAGAAAGCTAGGCGAGGGACAGGGAGGAAGTGACAGCGCTTGAGTGGGTGAAAGGGGGGAGTAACGCCAGCGAAAGAATGAGGAAGGGAAAGAACAGAGAAGAATTAGCAACCGTTTATCAAG
>NW_011348502.1:83403-99261 GCF_000735185.1 Notothenia coriiceps
GGACACATGTTGATGTAGAAGAGACATGAAGAAGAGAGGACACATGTTGATGTAGAAGAGACATGAAGAAGTGGATTTTGCATAATAGGTGACCTTTAAGTCACATGTGATGAGACACAGAGGGACCGGTGTAGCCCTCACTGTGGCGTTGGTTATTATGGCAACATGTGTTCTTGTTTTTGCATTAAAGGATACTGCAGAGCCTTCATGTAGTTCTGGATGGCCACCAGCCAATCAGGGACGGACATGGACGACTTGAAGGTCGGCACTGAGGGGACGGGGTGCTGCAGAGAGACAAAGACAGATTATTATCTCACAGGAATCTCAACATGTGGTAACATTCAGAGCCCCAAACCATCGCTGACAATCTTTAAAAAGAAGTCTCAATGTCCCGTGACTCATCACTGCTCATACTGCCGATAAGTACACTGGCTACACGAGTCAACTAATTACACATCTCTCACATCAAGAACATTTTATTTAAAGCTTCAGTGTCAAATTCATTTAGCCGAGAGCAAGCGTGGTACTCGTTAATTAGTCTTTCCAAACCAACAGAAAATCATTGCCACATCCTTCATCAGAGTCAGAGTTGAAAAGTACCTGCAGTTCTTGCCAAAGTTACAGTTTGAATAGTGTGTATTCTTCGGTGTTGGGGGGGGACATGC
The DNA here is from genome assembly GCF_000735185.1 of Notothenia coriiceps. NCBI lineage: Eukaryota > Metazoa > Chordata > Actinopteri > Perciformes > Nototheniidae > Notothenia > Notothenia coriiceps. The sequence continues at coordinate 84,069 of NW_011348502.1, forward strand.
ATTCAAAAGGTGTGTGTTATTGCTTTTTTGTTGAGGTCTAAAAATACGTTCTTTGCAGATAGTGTTTTTGTAATTTATAAGAAAACTAAAAGTCAGATTTCAAACTCTTTCTAGTTGTTTTCAATAAAACACTTGAGTAGTTGTTGCGTGTTTCCGACCGCTGAATGTTATCAAACCTATATGTATGAGACCAGTACATATCTTCAAACATACAATTCACCCAATTTATCTTTAGATTGAAAGTTGAAGGAATGTATGTATTTTTCTCTATCAAAATGTAATTGTTATCGAGGTTAAAAAGCTTCTAAACAGCTTTCAGATATCAAAGCAATGATTCAGCTATTTCTACTTCTGCTATCGCTCTGCTACCATTGGTGGTAGTTGTGGTACAGATAGTAGTGACTGAGATAGAAATGACTGACACGTGTCGTTGTCTCTATCTGTCCTGTGGTGGGAAATGAAACCACGCTGATGATTCTGCAGACGCTTCACCTCAACAAGATCGTTTCAGAAAGGAAACGGAGGTCAGGGATGTGGCTTCATGAGAGGACGTGACCAAACCAGCATAGTGAGTCAGCCTTAAACAAAAAGCAGCACTTCCCCTTACACGGGCAGCTGGAGCGTATGTATGTATCTGTGTGCGTGTGTGCGCGTGTGTGCGTGTGTGTGTGTGTGTGTGCGTGCGTGCGTGCGTGCGTGCGTGCGTGTGGCAGCAGCCGTTTAATGTCCTGTTGATTTTCCTTAGCCGAGGAGGAAGACAAACAGATTGCATATGTTGTGCTGGGTTTCTGTTTCCAAATCATCAGGGTTACTTCTAAATCTACTAATAAACTGCAACACATTATGGACAGCTTTAATACAAAAACAAAACATCGTTCATGCTTTAAGGCACTCAAGGATCCTCAAAACTCACAATTACAACTTTATATGGGATTCAATCTGAACTGGCTTTAGAGGCAGTTTATAAGTCAGATAATCAGCAAGGTCAGTGATGTTGGGAGGTCAGAAACCAACTGGAGACACTGAACTAACTATCAATGTGCCCTATGATCCCCCAAGACAGTCACAGGAGCTGGATTTGTCAATCACCGCTGATTTCCTCTCAGCTCCACAAACAGCTGACCTGCTCTCCACAGTTGATCTGTATGGTTTACTGGGGTTTTACACCGGCTGATTTGTCAGAAAATCACAAACTTTATTGGTTTGGGACCCATTAAAATGTCCTGGGTTCCACTCAAAAGACCTCCTATCACCTCGTTGGAAACCGCCCAACATCAGTGCAAGTGCCTCGGCCAATAACGCAATTATTTATAGAATAGAATAGGGAGGGATGAAACCCTCTTTAATGGTCACACAGCACACACAGTGAAATGCTTTTAACCCATCCTAGTACCAGGAGTCTAGCACTAGGAGCAGTGGGCAGCTATTGCACAGCACCCGGGGAGCAATGGGCGAAGGGGGGTGTCCGGTGCCTTGCTCAAGGGCACCACGGCAGGGCAGGAGGTGAACTGGGACCTCTCCAAGTAGAAGTCCACACTCCATATTTTGAGGTCTGGTCGGGGACTTGAACCGGCGACCCTACAGCTCACAGTCCAAGCCCCTACTGACTGAGCCACTGCCGGACATTATATCCATTCAGCCTCTCATTTAGTACAAACAGTAGATCAGCCTTCAAACCAGGCGGCAGACCACCGTTCCACCTGTCAGTCATTGAGTGAGTAAAACAATCAACAGACTGGTCTCAGGCCAGTGGACAGTCATTCAGTCCATAAACCAGTCTGCCAGCAGCACCAGTAAATAGCAAGTTTTACGACCGCATAATCCCCCAAGTTGTAAAATCCTCACTAAGGCGTTACACACTGGCAGCATCGTCTGGCACACACTCTCTAAAGCTGCAGGAAGTGAGAGGACTGATGATCCCTCGCTTCATCTGCTCTCCTTCCTCCGTACACAGAAATGTCAGTTCTGTACAAAAAGGCTCAATTCATATGCACGTTACACATTCTGTCACAACTTTGTGCTAGCTTGCTGCATTCACATTTTGCAGTGTCTTTATACAAATGAAATATAGCGTGACACATTGCGGTATCTCAGCTGTCACTCGTCACTATGCCTCATGTCATTAGATGTTGTCTGAGAATCTGTAACAGCTGTCTCAGTGTTTCATTTCCAAACTGTGAGGACTTACAGAGTTGCTGTTATTATGAGGAGTGAAATATTTTAGTGCCGTGTGCAAGATACCCTGGGAAACAGAGTGACAGACATAAACATGTAAACAAAGTCATTCACCCGTCAGTAATCTAATAGTATATTGTAGGGATGTAACGATACCAAAAACTCACGGTATGATAATATCGCGATAAAAAGTCCACGGTACGATATTTATCGCGATATTGAAAAATAAAGGACTTTTTTTTATTTTTTTTTATTAAATACTAAATCTGATTTGTACAGCATTTTAGTAGGATAGTAGTATTTTAAAGTGTCAACAATATAATAATCAGACCCGGCAATAGAAAAAATCAAGTTTCAGTTTAGTTTTTCAAGTAACTCACTCACTCTAACTCCCACTCACTCACTCAGCATCATCAAGGTTATCTTTTAGGAATATGAGCATGTCCACATTTCCAGGTAGAAGCTGGGATGTTTGGGCGTTTACAATATCCCCTGCTGTGGAAAAAACTCTCTTGCTTGGTACTGATGTTGCTGGGACAGAGAGATATGCTTTGGCCATGGGTGACAGCAGTGGGTCAAACTGTGCATTGTCTCTCCACCACTTCAAAAACAATACAGTTTTTGCCAAGAAGGTGAGGCTTATTGACAGGGCGAGATATAAATATACTGTTGGTACTTGTAAATGTCTCTAGGTATGTACATGTATCCCTGTAAATACGATGTCCTTTTGTGTTATCTGTTGTTTTATGTTCATGTTGTAACCTACTTGTTGCCATGTTGGTCAGGTCTCCCTTGAAAAAGAGATCGATGATCTCAATGGGACCATCTGGTTGAATAAAGGTTTTTATAAAAAAAAATTATTTAAAAAAAATCGCGGTATATTTTGTCAGTCTCAAGACGGTATTGAGACATCTATTTATCGCGATATCCGATATATCGTTACATCCCTAGCAAATACAAATAAACTAAACATAAATAAAATAATTAGAGTAGCGAAAGACATGCTGTATATAAAACCGAATGATTGATAACACCGATGCGGAAAGGATGTAGGATTATGCAACGTACTGCATCTGCTGTAGCTAGAGGACAGCAGGCTAATTCCCGTGTGAAACCTTTATAGCATTAGCAGTTTGATTTAAACACCTGAAGAACAGAGGGACAAAGTGAGGAGAGAGACAAGAAAGAAAAGCTAGCGAGGGACAGGGAGGAAGTGACAGCCTTGAGTGGGTGAAAGGGGGGAGTACCAGCGAAAGAATGAGGAAGGAAAGAACAGAGAAGAATTACAACCTTTATCAAGACTGGATTTAAAGCCACCTACAATCTTTATGTGTATTATACACAGTACGAGCTGGAAAGTTACTGGATTTTATTAAATAAAAATCCACTGCAATATCGTACTGCGTGTCAAATAAAAGCGACAACTTTCTTCATTTCTCTTTGTGAGACACAACCAGGTCTGTCGGTAATAAGACCCAACAACTTGCTTCTTTGCCACCCTAAACTCGCACCTCACCCTGTCCTCACTATACCTGCTCAACAATATCTCTCACACACACCTGAGCAGATTTTCCACAAACAACTCACCCTCCAGATTCCCTCCCCCCCCTGCCCTTCATCTCCCTCCCATAGCAACTGGCAGCCCCCTGGCCATCCAATAACAGAGATCGCACAGTGCCCAGAGGGCTCTGCACAACGACGGCACATCCACCTGACTAACCTGCTCCAAAACACACCCTATTAGGTACACACAAAAACACACACACACACACACTTAGACATACACATATTGCGTGCCAATCTGTGGCTCCCTCCTCCCACTATTGTTAGATTTAACCTGTTCTGTGATGCTTTTAATTTCAGTCTATTTAAAAACACATACTTGAATAAATGTACTCCACCCACTTAATGCAAAAAAAGCCAATTAAATAGCTACCTCTCAAGAACTTGCCAGCACTTTTTCCCACAGCGCAAATAGTAAAACTTCCCAAATGTTCCACTTCTCATCTCCAGGATACTAAGGTACCCCAGTGGTATCCTACCTTCCCCGTCCTCATGGGCATGGGCACAGTCAGCTTGAGACGAGGCAGCGTGTGTCTCATGGCATCCATCTTTCTGCTCTTTACAACTCTTCTCCCTCCGCTTTCTTTGAAAACCACTTTTTCCTATTTCCTTCAACACATCCAAGTGTAACTTTTAAAGTTCTGATCTCTTTGACAGAAGTCGTGGTGCAGCGTTCATCCTTGGGGATGTCTACCCCGTTAGCACAATCTGTCACTCACTCTCCTTCCTGTTGTATCAAAAGAAGGTGCATGTGACGAAGGCAGATTCAGAGATACCCCTCCCCCCAGGTCGCCTACGCGCCCCCCTTTCGCCAACAACCAACGGCTTGTTTTCCGAAACAATTTCCGATAAACGCAACTTTAATGTCGACCTCTCTCTGTTCAGCAAGGGACCAACAGGTAGAGGGAATACGTGTATCTAAGGTCTTGGCAGAGCTGCGGTTTGATGTAGAATAAATAACCTTCAGGCTTCAGACCACACACATTAATTGAACTGGTTTGGCAGGAAGGAAACTAGTGCATACAACCAAGACACCTCAGAAGTACCAATATTTTAGAGACAATTCACAGAACACATCTAAAAACTAAATTCATATTGGCATAATGAGTCATCACACACATTCTGGTAGGTGCAATATGAGTTAATCCAAATCGCATCATATCACAGAGAGAGAGTGCAAAAAAGTTCTTCCTTTGAGTTCTGGGCACCACTGCTCTTAAAAAAAATAACAACGTGGCCTCAACGACTGCTATTTTAATCTAAAGCATGTTCATGAGAGCTATCGCTACAGCTCGAGTGAACAAGGATGGCATGCGTTGCGGCAGCTACAGATACAGAAGAGTGAGGAAGTCATGGGGCATGGGTTTGCTTATACATACACAAAAGCAACCCTTTTGACAATAAAACACTAATTTTAGTCATTATTTTTAAAACAAGATGCCAAAAATGATCTGGTTCCTGATTGTTAAATGTGAGGATTATCTCTTGTGATTGGGGCATTTTCCAGTTGCAGCCCTACATAATACACAGATGCATAAAAACATGTTAGGAAAAAAAAAAACATTGGAAACACACCACCTAAGCCTCTGTAGGACAAAGTGTAAATGCATCCCTTGACCTTGTACCAGTACGGTTTGTCTCATTGTAAGTAGACACGATAACAGACCTGAATGTCACATTTTAGGATCACCAATCATTGTTTAAAAGCATCCACAGAAAAACAGGATTACTGCATATAATTATTACGTACATCAACAATAATAGGCAAAAAGTTGCTAAAACAGAAAAATGATCTTAAACAAAGCAGTGCAGACAAGCACGACACAAAAGGGTTTAAGGAGGAGCACAATGCAACCAACGTCAAATTTCCGGCGCAGGGGAGAGAAAAAAAAAGCATCATGGGTGGTTGGTGGTTGAACTTGTTATTTTGGGCATATTCCTTAGAACACAGGCGTCTTCGGAAAATAATAAGATTAGTAAAGAAGTTGCAATGATTCCCATCAATTTTCTGTCTGTCTGAGTCACTCTAAACTGACACACACACACACACACACACACACACACACACACACACACACACACACACACACACACACACACACACACACACACACACACACACACACACACTGATCATATCCCCTCTTCCTTCTTGTCACCGTGTTTCTGTTTTGTTGTTGCTAACCAAGGACATGTCGTTATGGTTTACTGAATCGTGCAAAAACACTGTAACGAATGTTTAAACAGCCCACAGGCAGAGACCACTGACACATTTGGCTCTCAAACAAACTAATGTTAGTCCATATTTAACCTCCACCATCATATAACATAATTACTGTTATTGTTAGTTTTTTCATGTTAATTAGGGATCAGTACCTTAAAGTCAATAACTGATATCACTGTTTGCCTTTAGGTGTGTCATGTTGGTCTTACAAAAACAAACACCTACATCAAGTATTTTATCTCTGGAAAATCTTTTTTTTTTCTTTACTTTTTTTGCCTTTGCGGCTACAGATGTAAAGATATTACCCTTCCGAACAAGTGGCTCGTATCTCTTTCTTTGTTTTTTGTTCTCACCTCCCACTCTTTTGTCGACGGTGGAGGAATTCACCTCCTCCTCTGCAGATCTACGGTTTCCTCATCCCTTGCTTTCATTACGCGCTCTCTTCCTCTGTCTTAACAAGGATTTATTTGTAACAAGATTAAAATAGATTGATAACATCTGGAGATTTTAAACCATTTGTCCTATCCAACTGTTAGGCAAAGAGTCATAAACATATAGTTACAACTATATTGTCCAACCGAACTACGTAAAAATCAAAGAAGCAAGTTAATCAGAAAATCCTCTGAGGATATGTTTTTACTGAAGAGGAAATGGAAACTTAAATCCGCCATAACTGTCCGCCACTAGAACTCAGTGTAACGTCTCGAAAAAAAAGAGAATTGACACAAATTTGTGTGGCGGCCAGGAAAATTACAGCAGCAGGATCGACTAAACCTGCACAAAGGGTTATTCTTCTGTAAAAAAGCAAGTTATAGTATCCATCGTCTATATCATGAAGTCCCCCTGTGCACACGCAGAGTGTGACGACTGGAACTGTGAGTGTTATTTTTATGGGTCTTATTTTCCGTTAAAGGCTGTAAGTTTTCCCAGTCCACCTCAATTATATCAGGCTCCAGAGCTAAGGGGGAAAATATGACTTTATACTATTCACAGAAAACTGTGGCTGAGAGGGAGAAGGAGAAATTACTTTATGAACTCTGATGTCAGATGTTTTCCAAAGAGCCTGTGCATGTGTGTGTTTGTGACTGTGTGTGTTTATGCTGGTAATGTGAGCACCTATGGCTGGTTGCATGTGTTGTGACGTCTTTCTAAGTACTTAAATAACCCAGTGTATGGACAATTCTTAAACTTTAACAAAGCTTTCAATTGAAGTTTAATATCAAAAAGGTGAAAGAGTGGGATTTTAAAAAGGAAGAAGTCAAAAGATTTAGCAAAGATATTTTGTATTTTCGTGTCCAAAATGTTATGGTATTTAATGAGTATATGGAGGTACATTTCCAAACTTCATAGCAGCTCAAATACATTAAAACATGTACTTATTATTCAAGTAAAAATGCCCACAAAACATTAGTGGTTGTCCATTCTGTACATCAGACGAAGCCCAAGTGTTTTCATTCGAATAAAATCAATGGAGACATTAATCATAACCACAACATAACAAATTATGATGCTTAACCAACACCGTACCAGAAAGACAACAAAGCGACCAAACACATGGAAAATAAGATTCAAGCTCATACCGTTTCTCCTCCACACACTCGTCTTCCTCTCGCCACCTTTCCTCTGTGTGACGGACTGATTTTAAGGGTTAAGAAAGAAAGTTTTTACAGTCTTTATACCTCACTTATTTGGGGTAGTGAGTGGAGTGTGGTGGTGCTGGGACACCTACTCTGAGGAAGAGTATGGGAGGAGGAAACGGGGGGGGNGGGGGGGTGAGAAGAGATGCGAATATACACACTTCTGCCAAACCAAAGCTGCACTCAGCCCAGATGAGCACTCTCGCTGCAATATCTGAGTGCAAAACCTTCATATGTAAGTAACAAATACACACAAACAGACAGCCAGGTCTTCTAATAATGCAGCTCATCTCTGCCAGGAGATACAACACAAGCTCCTCCCGCTCTGCGTCCCAACTGTCCCCTCAGGACTGAACATTTGCATCCCACCAGGAGATATAAAAACAGATGCAACCCGGGGAAAATTTGAATCTGTATTTGAATTAGTCAAAGACCAGACTTGAGACACGATCATGATACATGGGGTTATTACACCCTGTCATGCTAGGACATAAAGAAGAATTTATAAAAAAGGAGAAGTCCAGTGGGATGATGTGACTCAGCAGGCAGTTCTGTGCAACCCTGCAACCAAGCCCTCCTCTGTCCTTACTGTAACTGGGGCATTATATAGTGTGTATGTGTGTGTGTGTGTGTGTGTGTGTGTGTGTGTGTGTGTGTTTGGACGCATGCGCACATTGTGGTCTTAGTTCCAAGAACACATTACATTATTCATTTGGCTGGCAGAGCGGAGGCCCTTATCCCCTCGCCCTTACACACCGCAACTCTCCACTGCGAGCTACAACAGCAGCCAGTTTGCATGCCAGAGCTGAACACCACAGTGAATCTGCAGCAGGATCATCTGCTTATCAACACACTGACATCTGGGTGCACATACACAATATTCAACAACTTCTATCCTGAAGTTTATGTTGATAAAAAGTAAGTTTTTTATTTTACAGAAAACTATCTTTGCAATGGCAACACTACCATTACGTGTCACAATGATGTTAAATAAAGCCGTAACATTTTTTTTAGGGCTTTCTAGAAGAAAATGTCTCTCAAGACAGCTTAGTAGTTATTTGACTTAACCTCAACAGATAAATGACAGCAGAGAACAACAATATTGTAATTCAGCCTTAAAATCCATTTATAGACATCATTTATGTGCTGAATATCTGTACGTGAAATATTTTCTGACATTACAATCTAATATATAGATTATAGTGATAGATTACCCAGGTAAATGTGCAACCCAGAATACTGTACCATTAATCTCCTATTTATTCTTATTGTTACAAGTAAAGTTCAACACACCTGTAAGTTATATATTTTTTTATTAATTAGGCTCCCATTATAGAGACGTTTTCTTTTGTACTTACACAGTGGAAATTGATTTTTTTTGCCCAATATTTGTAATTATTTAGTACAATTTAAAGCTACATCTTTTTTTTTTTTTTACAGCTTTTTCATTCCAAAAATACTTCTCCGTGAACTCTGACACAGATGATTCAACATACTGTAATACCAAAGTTATTTCCCTATACATACATGAAAATGGGGCTGCTTTGTTTTGGAGATTAGTGTCTAAAATGTCTGCCATGTTTCCCCCTGTTACAGTAAGAGAGAAGGGGAGAAGGAAAATAAATAAATCTGAGGTTGGAAAGAGGAAAACGGTACGAGATTTGAGAAGAGACAACAAAAGTGACATGAGGGAGGTATGATTTCTAAAAACACACATGTTCTTAGAAATCACACAAGAAAAAGAATGGGTATGGGGGAGGAGAAACACATGAGAGTGAGTGAATGGGGAGTGGGTGTAGAGAGATATTCTGCGAGATAAAGCAGAGAAGAGGGGAGGTTAAGACAGGAAAATCTAGTCCCGGCCTCGAACAATCTGTGTTAGCGAGGAGACATGAAACAAGAGGAGACAGAGTTAAGTTACAAGGGGAGAGGAAGGGGGAGACCGAAGGGAGAGAAGCAGTGACATGACGACTGGGAGATAAACAGAGCAAGAGGTGAACACACGTAGGCAGCCACAGGAAGTAGCAAAAGTCCTTGCAGGTGTGTGTGTGTGTGTGTGTGTGTGTGTGTGTGTGTGTGTGTGTGTGTGTGTGTGTGTGTGTGTGTGTGTGTGCAGATGTCTGAGGGAGAGATGTGGTAGCTGCTCTATCATTAGCATCACCAAAAGGGAGTTTCAGCCTAAGATGGATAACACACACAGATGTGAGAGAGGAGGCATGCTGACAGAGTGGTTTCACACTTTACTCTCTCTTATGGCTCCTTATCTGGTCAGCAGTTTCTTCCCCCCCAAACACTCCACCACTGCGTGTGTGTGCGTGTGTGTGTGTGAACACAGGAGTGTCAGGTGTGTGGGCGAAATACACACTACGTCTCCATTAATATGAAGAGCAGGAGAGAAACTTTATTTCTGCGTGTGTGGTTTTAATTACGTGAATATATCTGATGAGCTCATTTGCGTGGATGAAGACATTTCCTTTGAGACAACTGATTATGTGAAAAACTGTAATAAAAAAAATTAAAATACGATTACAGTCAAACATGAGTTACAATAACAGCTGACTTGCTGTAGCTCAGCGGGGGCGTTCCAACATGTCACTCGTGGTTCAAACTGTGTCTGTGTTTATCGTAGAGCAGAGCACCGAGCGAGCGCCCTAACTCGGGACAAAATTACAATCCAAAAGTGATTTACACTGAGCAATTACAAGGAGATACAATTATTTTGTATCTTTTGTATATACATATGTTATTACATTATTTTTTAAAGATTACCTTGAGACATTTTGCAGCAGGAATTGTTCATTCACAACTTTAAAGTCACTTTTCAGTCAGACTTTTCATCAGAGCCAATATAAGACTCCTTCAAAATCTGCCCTTAGAAACCAATAAAATGCATAGATTATTCATATTTTTGAACTCAAAAAATGCCAAGGATTATCATTGTTGATTTATAGACACCAAAAACAAAACAATTGAATATTTAGCCGCACTGTTCCTTTAACTTTTGTGTACAGTATGTAGGGTGATATTTAAAGCCATGGTATGTTTACAATTGTGTTGTGTAGCAGCAAAGCAAATAATGTGTGGGTCGTAATTATTTCTGTATTTGTATTTAAAAAGATATAAGCAATCTTAAGTTTAATTATTTACTGTAAAACTGTTTTAAATATAATACATATATTTAAATATTCTGATTGATTTCCATTTTGTACCAATGTTTTTTTGTTTAAAATGTAAACAAATGTAAAGAACTGTGTGCAAGTAATTCATATACAGTATGACTATAAATGGATTTTACATGAACTGTGGAAAAACACTTCTATACATGTATGCAGCCGAACAGTTTCTAATTTCAGGAACAACTCATTTACGCTAATTCAATATAAATAATTTATATTAATGTCTTTGCAGGGCTTTTATGTTACAAAACATGTTTTTTTGTCCAATTGATAACATAAATGTAACAATTGAATGCAGTCTAACACAAGGACGCTCTCTAACTGCAGAGTGAATCTACAACTCGGAACATTTTCAATAATACATTTCAGAAGAGTATAGCTTGAGATCACTGTGGGTGTACTTGTGTATCTGTGTGGGTACATCTCAATACGATACAACTCTCTGTAGGTTTTTTATTGTTATTTACCCCTCAGTGGGGTGATCAGGACAGTTTTGGAGATGAGGGTGAGTCGATAGGGGATGAGTGGGAACGGGTGAACAAAAGAGGTGTATTTACAGTTTGATTTATCTCAATGTGTATTCAATTAGTACTTAAAGCCAACTACTCTGCCTTTTCGAATGAACCATGTCTAGAATCAATAAATGAATTGAGCTTGCGGTTTTGTTTGCGTGTTTAGAAAAAACTAAATATTACCACATGACAGGGGGGGGTCTCAACAACTGCTGCTCTCCTACACAGATGACCTTCTGCTCTAGAGGAAGATATTGCAAAAGCACTGGACACACACACACAAACACAGAGAGAGACATGTCGCAAAACTAACTGATCCTGATCAGTTTCCTCTTCCTGTGCTCAGTAAAGATGGTAGGCCACTAGGCCAGATGGAAAGATAAATGGAAGACAAAATGAAACATAGAGAAAGAGCAGAAACAGCCCAGAGAGCAAAATTAAAAAATGTCCGAACTGCAGAAGCAAAAAGACAGAAGGACATACATGTGTGAAAGATGTTTCAGTTTCGTCCTGATAAATCAGCTAAACGGCGTAAGAAGGGGAGGAGGTTGGTTCTTATTGTAACTACAATCCCTTAATTACATCAACTACAGAATAACTGCACCATCCACTGCTGTGTTATAAAGTAAGTCAGAAACTAGACAGTAATGTACTTGCCGACATAACAGATATGAGGTTAAAACAACTAATAAATCCTCTTCCTGATGGTCGCCTCAAACCGGAATAATGATTTATTCTTTCCAATTTAAGAAATAGATGTTGGACGAGAATTTCTTGAAAATAATACAAAACAATAAGTGATAAAAGAAATGGCTACTTCTCATTTTGTTGAAAAGTAATGTTTGGTTTGAGAATAACAGAAAAGGTATCTTTATTTTTCCAAAAGGACTATAGGCTGTCTCCATTCTGCAGGAGTTCCCCTCTGAGCTTCACACATGAAAGGGGTCAGTTTCAGCAGCATGAGTCCCTTTGCCTGCTCATGTTTGGGTGTTTATTCTCACTTTCCCTGAAGTGTTGTCTCACTGTATCTACTTATGATAACCGCCCGCTTAATGTGTACAGAGACAATTGTTACTAGAAGCGCTGAATCATGATCACTACTTCACCTTTTAGCCTTTTCTCTCAAGCCTGGTTTCTCCTCTCCTCTCTGACTCTTTACAAGAAGAAGGAGTCACGGCCACCTGCCTATTGGTTAACTATGGGTGGCGTGGGCTGCGAGGATGGTGGTCGAGAGCGAGGGAGGGCTGTCAAATGCTACAGAAACTCATGACTGAAAAGAGGAAATGGTAGATACATAACTTCCTCTATTGACACAGATCAAGTGGGGGCAAGACTCAACGGTAGTAGCAGCAGACTGGATTGTGGACACTGTGTAGTCACCCCTGTGCCATTACGGCCTCAATGTGGGGAAACAACCGCCATTTATGGTGAAAACGATATGGTCATCATGGTATATACAAACTTTAAACTAGAGTTGATTAACTAATGAGTAAATTACTGCAGGGAAATAATGAATTAATGTAAATGCTCCATCGACGACAATAAATGAAACTTGAGTAGCGGGGGCCCACATTTGATTGAGGTTTGGCGAAAAAGGTGTTGCGACGTAGACAAAAAGCCTGAGAAAAGAAGATGAGACATCTTCAAATATTAGGGGTAAAGATAGAAACCTTTTTTCAACTCCTATCCTCCCTCCCACTCAGTTGGTTTGTGTGAAACTGAAAGACCCGTTTCTGAAAAGGGGGAATTTATATGGGCTCACATGCCCCAATTGAAGCAGTTCTTGGAACCGTTTGCATGCATGTTTATATATACTGTCTGTGTATGCATGTGTTGGAAGTGTTTGTGCATCTGTGTGTGTGTGTGTGTGTGTGTGTGTGTGTGTGTGTGTGTGTGTGTGTGTGTGTGTGTGTGTGTGCGCGCATCTGTACGCGTGCGTGTGCGTGTGTGTGTGTGTGTGTGTTTGTGTTTGTGTTCCTCGCCTGACAGACCACTCAATGTAACTTCCCCCTACCCATCAGTTCATGGACACATGGTTGTCACCAGTTATGCTGCAGCAAAGTCGAGGTCACATGATATGTCTCACCAACTTGCCCACCACATTCACACAATCACACACCAACAAATTCAAACTCAGCTCAAATAAAAAAGTGTTGAGGACTGTATGTAACATATTATTACTGTTTTTACACCTAACAATGTCTTTCAGTGGGAGTGTACTTCACACGGTATTTTCAAATATGGTTAAGCATAAGATACAATAAACAGGAAGGAATCAAAGGAATCTTTAGTTGTTTTACAATTCTAAATGAGTGTTTGTTTTGTTGGCTATGCACTTTAAAACTACAATAAATGTAACTCTATCACAGTTAATATCGTATACACTTTAATATGAGACTTGAGAATGAGAATTTTCATCTCAAGGTTACAGTCCTCTCGGTAAATGTGTGATAGTTTGAACAAATAATCTTAATTGGGAATTGCTTCATTTGTTGTCTTTCTCTCTAAAACCTTAAGGTACAATTTAAAATGTTGAGTCGCTATTTTCTTTATGTTTTCCAATAAAGTGCATTATTAGTCACAGTAATCCTAAATGAAGCTTTAGCTAGACAAACAACTGCATTTTAATTGAAGGTTAATAAAGGACTTCAAATGACTTTAGCCTGAAGCTTAAGAAGCTGTAAATGTTGTTGGCTTCAGAGAAATGTGTCATGGTTTAGTGTAGCATTACTCAATAACATCAATACGGCTTTAGACTTTCTCCAAAGCTTTATTGTCTTGTGATAATATCACATATCAAAAACCTATGAATAACATCAGCCCGTTTTTAACACTAGAGTGTATTTTTGGCATCATTCCCAAACCTTCTTTAAAAGCTCATTGTAGTTATAAAGCGCCTGCAGACGACAAACAGAGGAGTTAACTTCCAGGTTGCCTATAAAATATTCAACTGCTTGACCACTTTATTCTGCTCATATTTATTCCAAGGTCAATGAGGTTTTCAAAAAGCCCATTAAATCCTGTAAAAATACTATGTTTAATGAGGTGAGACCCCCACAACAATGTGTGTAAAATGCAACTCGATAAAGCAAATACAAATCAATCCGTTCTGTATGATTTGTATCAGAAAATAAATAAAGGCTTTTTCAAGAATATCGCTTTTATTTGTGTTTCTCAGCCCAAGTTCGTTTGGAATATTATTCTTAGATTGATACATATGTTTGACTACGTAGATTTATTGCGGTTAGAAATTACACTATAAAACAAGTTAATTGGGTTCATTTATTTGTAACAGTTATTGAAGCATTCTTCACAGAATCACACATTTGATTTGAGAAAGAGAGAGAGAGTGTAAAAGTAGTCACATCGGAGCATTGCCACCTTTGATTGTGGTTATTTAAAACAGGTATTAACACATTTGCCTCTTGTTGTGTTTGGATGACACTTTGTACCAACTATTTAGTGTGAGGAATATCGAACCAGATCATCTTAACAAAATGGTTGAGGGCATGACAAGTTTACGTTTTTTTTTAAAAGAGAGGGACTGATGTTTGTGTTTTAGATATAACAAACACAGATATATATATTGAGTGGTTCCTACCTCCGGTCCATAAACCCAGGAGAAGATGGGTGCCTGCTGTCTTCGGCCTCTTGCTCTTCCCCCTTCCCTTTGGTCCTTTGCTTGGAGGTCAGCAGAGGTCATACACCTGAAAGAAAAGCCAGACAAGTTTAAAAAAACTAAAACATTCAGTCCAAAGAGGGGTTCTGATCAAAGCATCTACTTCAAGTATATGAATAAAGAGGCAATAAACTGATCGAGAGAAGAAAAAAAAAACCCGCTGACTTATTGAGGTACTTTTCTCTTGTAAATTAGTTTCAGGTTTAGCTACAGTGCATGTGAATGAA
>NW_011348502.1:99295-116675 GCF_000735185.1 Notothenia coriiceps
GGACCCCCTTGAAAACGAGGTGATTCACCTCAAGGGGTTTATCCTAATAAAGAAATTTGAATATATATACACACACACACACACACACACACACACACACACACACACACACACACACACACACACACACACACACACACACACACACACACACACACACACACACACACACACGTAATGTGGGGTGGAGCAGGGGGGTTCTGGGAAAATAACAGAAATAAAAAGACTGATAGAAACTGACCGCTTCCTACTTTGACTTCGTTGGAAAACAAGTTCTCCAATGTTCAGTGAGGTAAGTGAAGTAAGCCCCCCCCCCCCACACACAAACACACGCATACAAACACATCTTTGAGATTCAGGCAATGATGTGGAGAATGAGTCTGAAGGGCAGATTCAGACTAAACGAACGATGGTGATGTGTAGGAAGGGAACAGGAGATATCAGCTACAAGAAGCAAGCCTGTATAAAGCAGAGCAGGACAGAGGTCGTGTGAGGACAGCAGAAACCAGGGATGCAGCACAGATGTCTTATTATGTTCTCTTCCATATGTGGGGAGAGCATTAGGTGTCCACTCACATGATGGCATGGGATAACAGGGAGAGACAAAGAAAACAAAAAGGACCTCTCTTCTCATAAACTCCTGTTCGTTCACACGCTCAGGCCTTGTCAGCCCCTCAGAGGACCAGAGGTGAGGGGGGAAAACAAAAAAAATGCTGCAACAACACCTGAGCCTAGAGGGCAGAAGGCATTAACTACCTGCACGGACGGCTAAAGATTTAACCAAACAGGCTGTGCCCAAGACAGAGAAACCAAACCCAAGCCAGTTGAGCTCGTTAGGCCGGTCTGTCAGAGGGGCGAGTCAGCAACACAACTACCTCTGTAATTGTACACACACACACACACACACACACACACACACACACACACACACACACACACACACACACACACACACACCTTAACCTAACATTACAGCCTGAGCACATCCTATTGTAAAACAGCAGAGTGACAGGATTAAAATAAAAACACTGGGCGTGCCATGAGGATGATGATGATGATGATGATGATGATGATGATGATTAACAGACCACTGAAGGGAGGTCCTTTAGGTGCAAGGGCTACAAACCAACACATCTCCTGCGTGCCCATGGGCAGTGGAAAGGCAGGTGATGTGCGTGCAGAGCAGGTTAGGTTTTGGATGTCAGCCGGGACTCGGCTATAATTAGCAGCAGTCTCCAGAAATGTACCCGCCGACCCTGCTCTGCCTCTGCCTCTCACCTGGCCGACACACACAGCCTATTAAACAGCAGCTGCAGCACCTGCTTATAAACCACAACAAGCACACAGCCTCCGTTTCATATGTGCAAAACCAAGTGCTCAAACTGTCTTGTAAAAAGGGGAATACATTAATGTCGACGGGAGTTACCGAATACCCGTGACGTGGATAGTCCTCCCGTGACCCCGATGAGAACCGGGAAGGAGAGAGGCTATGGGGTTGCCGGTGCTGTCATGGCAAACAGTCACTTGCATGAGGCTACATTTATCTTAAAATGAGTGTTATACATATTTAAAATCGACAACAGTCAGGTGAAGCAGTTTACCTGAGTGCCGGTGTGTCACCTGTTCAGACTTGTCGCCTCCCACCTGACCGGCCTCCACACTTCCTGGATTATCCCGTCCCACCCTGCCGACTTCTTCTACTTATTCTTTTTTATCCTCCCGGCTCTTTTCTTTTCTACCGGGGGGAACCGCTCTTGTCGTCCTCAGCTCGACACCTGGGAGGTTTTTAATATTTCGTGGGTCAGCGTTTGTCGTGTTGCGGGTCTTCCCTGCAGACCTCCGGCTCTCCGCGGTGCTTCCCCCCCTGTGTGTGTGCTGCCTCCGCTGGTCCACTCCAACTCCAGGCTCCTTCTTTCTGAGAACCAGGAAGCGGCTTGCCCTACTTACACCCAGTCGCGGATTGGCTCTGGCAGGGCTGGAGAAGAGACCGCTGGGGTGGGCAGGGCACAGGGGAGGGAGGGAGGGGGAGGGAGGGAGAGCACGGAGGGGCTCCGGCTCTGACGCGATAGGCCAGGAGCGGTGTCTGTCGCGGAGCCGGTGGCGGAGGAGGAGAGAGGTGGGCCGGTTTGGAGACCCCGCTCCTCCTATCTCTGCTTCGGGCATCATCACCGCCATAGGTGGGTAGATAAGGGCGTGCAGGGAAAACGCATTCAAGTATATCTGCTAATAGCTAAGCCTGCATGTCAAATGCCATCGCTTTTTCAAGCATTTTAGACTAAGTGCCCCCTTTCCTCCTATTCATGACTCAGCAATCAGGAGACACCCTGGATGAGGCGACCACGAATGGAGAGTTGGAAGTGCATTAATAACTCAAAATGGGAGCCCGAGCTGAGGCTGAAAGAAGATTTAAGTCAAACGGAACTTATTATGATAAATGAAACTATTATAAAGGATGTGTCACATCCAGTTTGAGGAGCAGCAAAGGTCGAGGGACTTTTTTAATGGCTTGTCGTGAATCAGAACAAAACAAAAAAAAGTCTATATAGCCTACTGTAGCCTATGTTTGCTCATGCTGAAAATAAAAACTCAGCATGGTTTTATAATACATTTTCTTCCAGAGAGACTCACTTAACCCTCACTTCACTGCAAAAAAGTCAACTTTGAACACTTACTGTTTGAAGTGGTTATGGGTATGGGAATCACCGCGCTTTTTCAAAGTTTGAATCTCATCCTCGTCTACTGTAGCTCCTCCATGAGTGAGTGAGTGAGTGTGTGTTGGTGGGTTTTGAAGTGAGGGTGCAGGAAGTCTATATATAATTTTGCGGTGAGCTCAGCCCCCCATTACCACCCCCTTAACCTTAAATCTGTGCTTGTTCTGTGGTTTTGCTACCAGACAGAGACGTTTAAACTATTATGTGCACCACATGTTCCATACATGCTACTGATTTCCATGTTGGCTTTATATAAAGCAATGGTTCCCAAACCTGGAGTTGAGACCAAAGGGGTCACGAGATCATTAACATAAAAAATGAAATGAAATTCTGGTTACTCTCATCTCTCCAGGCCTCTAAAAACTATTATATTGAAGAAATCAAAAACTCTTTTAACTGGTAACAAAACAATTCCAACCCATTACAGGGGTCATGATGATAGACACTGCTTTGAAAGTTGGGTAAAGCATAACAACTTTTTATTTGGCACAACCTATTTCCATCATACAATCAACTTATATAGGCTTACATTTTCTTTTCTCTAAAAAAAATTAAATGGGACTTTAATTTTCAAAGATTTCACTTCATGGATTAACGTTGTACATTTATTTGTATTTATTTAATTGACTCTTGAAACTGATCAAAATGGGGTTTGATTGTGTTATCCCTTTTCTTCCTAAACCATTTTAATTTATATCCTGCATAATGTTCTAACTTTTTTGTAAAATACAGTCTTTTTGATATTTATATGAGTAAATACTGATTTACACTAACTTGCAGAAAGACCCTTTATTCTGTCCCTGCAAGGAATTTAGAAACATGTAAATCCAGTGATTCAACTTCCAGGATATGTACACACAGACAGCTGCTATGCAAAAGTATAATTAAGGGAATAAAATACCCATAACTGTGAATTTCTAGGCCCAGAAACTCTCTGCCAGTTTAGTTTGTCTCCCCCACGGCCAAGAGTAAAGACTTCCCTCTGTGTCTATTTCAGATCCAGAGTGACGGGCAGCAATTACAGTCCTGTTTATCCCCCCACCTCTATTCACGGCTGGTAATCCAGGCTGGTCTGCCATCATTTACCCTCTCACCTTGCTCCATATTGCGCTCTCCTCCTAACAATAAGTGTCCTCATCATACAAATGTCTCTCTCCTGTTCGCTCATGTTACTGTAAATAAACTTAAGAAATATAAAGTGCAAGATGCTGCTGCTTCCTGTTGAGTTGATCTGATTATCAATGTGCCATCGCCATCTAGTGGTTGCGTTGAATTCAGCAGCCCTAAATCCCTAACCAGTGTATGCTTAAGTGAAGCCTCCAGTACAAAAGTATACACATTTTACACTGTGGGAATGCAGATTTATTTTTAGAAATACAGCTTACAGTCTCTCTCCTGCCCTTTAATTTAAAAAAAATGTCAGCAATTTCTTTACCAGCATAGAAAAAACCCTCAAATATTTACAGCTAGAGGCACTCATCCTCTTCTGACAAATTAGTGCTGCTTTGTGAGACTCAGAAGAGGCTTTTGAAGAGTGTTCAAATAATTACAAGTGTAAATCCAACATGCTAATGCCTCTTAACTAATAGAGGTGAACAATTATTCTCGCCTGCTCGCTGCCTACACGGGCTGATGAAGGGCTTTAGAAATACCCTTGTTCATTAGTGAAGGAGGAGAAGTAAAATAAATTTGAGTGAGAGAGAGGAAGTTATAGGAGGGGAAAGAGAGGCAGGTGTATCAGTGAGACCTAGTCTGCACTAAAGTAGAAGGATATGTTTCCCCACATTCACAAGCTAATCCTGCCCTCTGCTGAGGGGTACAGGACATTCGTGACGGGTTATTTATCTCACAGCAGCATTAAGTTAATTCAACAAACCTCTCAAGTATCAAATATTCCAAGGTCACGGAAAAGTCCATCCAGAGTCACAAGGGTCCAAGTTGAGTCTCAAGAGGTTTTCAGTATCCTTGTAATCTATATGAAGTAGGATGAAATATGCAAAACAATGTATGAGTTCACTCAAATTTCACAAACAACAAATCCTAACTCACAGTGGCTGAAGTCAACAAACTTCCAGTTTAATTTAAGTCAATATAAATATAAATATTTGCTCTGTTGTTTAAAGTTCCCTGCCTACATCCTGTCTGTGGTTAATGTAAAAGCAAATTGACTTGACAGGATACAAATGCATGCAAGAACACAAAAGAGCTCAACACACACAACACAGTGATATCTAAATTCGCTTTATTCTTACATCCAAATATACACCTTCATCATTACTGTTATGGTTGTCAAGAATGTAATCCTAATCATCACCTTAAACACCACGCTCTCAAAATCATCTTTAAATCAGCATTAATAGCTATTTATTTTCAGTTTTAAAGCTAAAGCTGTAATAAATAAAAAATAAAACATTTGGTCCTTTAATATATTGTCTAGGCAACATGGTATCAGGGGTTAAGACAGAAATGTCTTGTTGCTACTCACACAAAACATCAAACATCACTGAAAATGTTGCTGAAAAAGTGTTGTAGGACGACAGAAGAAAGAGCCATTTGAACGTGAGGCTGATTGCCACACAGAGCAAGTGTTGGGTAAACCGAGAGAAAGGGAGAGAATCTGTGAGAGCCAGCGAAGCATTTAGCGACCACGGCTGTGAAAATCAGATGAAAGGCGGCGAGACAGAGAAGAGATGAAAGACAGAGAGGCTGAAGAGTGATGAAGCTTACAACAGACCCAAAGAGAGGCACGTATTTACAGTTCATGGAGCAGGATGGAATAGAAATAAAGTGAGCCACGGTGCAGAGCAAGATTGTCTGCCACAAACAAATAAACACATTATAGAAAAATCATGTAGGTTTAAAAGTTTTGTTTTGATCAAAAACTAAACACCACACACTTGTGACAACAAAACTACCAGTGGACTGCTCCTATTGAATCCAATTCATATGAGCATCGTCTTAACAGTGATTTTTAATCTCTATTTTCTTATCATTATTATTATTTGGATGATAAAATATTACACTTTGGTGCAGAATGGGAGGCAAGAGGGAGTTGGAGCTGGAAACCAGAAAGTGTCCGCTCTGCTGCCTGCATTTAAAACCGTCACCAAGATGGACTTTAATACCAATAGCAGAGAAATTATTATTTTCTCAAATTCATTTCCTGTCACATTAAGGGAGCCTACAATGTTTCACACATATTGCTTTTTCCATTGTCAAATAAATGGAGATTTTTTTATTTCAGCTATTGCTTCCATATCATTTTCACTTCAGCTCCCCTGCTTGCTCCAACAATCACTAACACAGATATGTATGTATTGTACATTGGGATGGATTTGATCAGACTCTACCGTTGCCTGGGCCAACCTTTTAAATCACCAATAAAGTCTTCTCTCTTCCATCGATGGCTTGGGTCGAGAGTCACGAACCCCTGATGCTCTAAGACAATCACATAGAGTATATGCAAAATATAGACCTGTCCACTTGACATATTTGATGTCTGGTGACACCACTCTGTATATCAATGGCTCTGCTTATCAACAGCGGGCCTTTTGTGTCTTAGGTCCTCTTAGTCTTTTCAGGCAATGAATGCGGAGGGTCTTTTTTCCCACCTTTAGGAGCAGTGGCCTTTGCAAGGGGGGCTGCATGTGCTGACTGGGTGGACGAGGTGGTGGAAGCCTGAGCGGCAGGAATAGAGAGGGTATTGAGTTTTGTGGAGTGGGTAGGGGCAGCTGTTGGGGTTGATATTTGTTTTAGGACGGGAGAAGAGGCACAATGGATACCAGAGGAGGTCAGAGATGAAGGCTTAGTGGAGCTCGAGCTTGGACACGATGAGGATGATGTTGTCCCCGGGATTGGTTTGGTTGAATGACCAGAGACATAAGTTGGGCTTGGAGTAAGGACAGGAGAGGTTTGCTGCACAGGATGAACTGAGAAAGTTATTTTACGTGGAGAGCTAACACTAGCTGGTGTCGGGGCAGACAATGCAGTTTGTGTTGGGGTCTGTTTGGGGATCTGGCCCTGGTTGGGGCCTCTAGCTGAGCTGGAGATTGAGGGCTGGAGACAAGGAGTTGGACTCAGGGATTTACTTACAGAGGGGGCAGGTGTCACAGGAACCGGAGAATGGGAAGGAGTAGGACTAAGGGTCTGTGTAGGTGTTTGGGCAGGGGTAGAAGTGCGTGTACGGGTAGTCTGAGTGGGTGTTAGTATCGGGGAAGGGATTGGAGTTTGTGCGGGACTTGGGCCAGACAATGGAGAAGGAGAAGGAGGCGTGTTGGACGCCTTGGCTCGGGGGCTCTGGGGACGAGGTGGGATAGAGGTGATCAAGGAGGATGGGGGAGAGGAGTAGGTGAAAGATGACTTTGGCCCATAGGTTTGAGGTGGTGGGATAGGGGTAGAAACAAAAGATGGGGGCGGTGTGGAGGAGGGAGAGGGAGAGGACGAGCGGGGAGAAGATGTAGGAATTGGTTTGGGACGAGGAGTTGAGGAGAGCGACAGCGGGTTTGCTAAAGGAGGGGTGGAGCTGCGAGGAGGAGAGAAGGAGCCAGAGCGTGTCATTGAGATTGGTTTAGGGCGCGGTGTAGGAGGGAGTATAGGTGTAGGAGAAGAGGGGGTGGGAGAAGAGAGAGGGGTCTGCTTTGGAGGGGAGAAAGATGACTTTGGCCCATAGGTTTGAGGTGGTGGGATAGGGGTAAAAACAGAAGATGGGGGAGGTGTGGAGGAGGGAGAGGGAGAGGACGAGCGGGGAGAAGATGTAGGAATTGGTTTGGGACGAGGAGTTGAGGAGAGCGACAGCGGGTTTGCTAAAGGAGGGGTGCAGCTGCGAGGAGGAGAGGAGGAGTGTGTCATTGAGATTGGTTTAGGGTGCGGTGTAGGCGGGAGTATAGGTGTAGGAGAAGAGGGGGTGGGAGAAGAGAGAGGGGTCTGCTTTGGAGGGGAGGAATATGTTAGGGGAGCTGCAGGCTTGTGTGCGGCTGCAGGTACAGAGGTGCTGTGAGGGGCAGCCTGTGTGGGCAGATACTGTGCTAAGGCAGGCTGAATAGGAAATGCGGCCTGAGCGTGTGTGTGTGCGTTAAATGGAATATGTGTCACTAGCTGTATTGGAGTGTTTGAGGTCAGCATGCCTGCACTGCCTCCCCTGGCTAACTGCCCTGCCAGGAAAGGAGCCACCAGCAAATTACCACCAGAGGCCTTCCTGGGGAGAGGGGGATGAGGCTGCACTCCAACCCAGGAGCGGTGAGGCAGGGTGGGCTGCGAGGCAGACAGCAGCCTGGCCTCCTGGGTGAGTCTGCCCAGCGCCGGCAGACCCTGAGAGCTGGTTCCACCATGACGTAACAAAGCTTCCTTTGCCCCCTGGTGGCCCATCATAAAAGTGTTGCCGTCTGACGGGGCTCTATAAGCAGCAGGGGGGTTGGCGGCAGGTACTTTATGGAGAGGTGGAGTCAGTGTCCCTCCACCTGTCGGGGTTCCTAGTGATCCAGCAATCATTGAGGGATGATCAGCCTGGAGGCGGAGGCTGGTATGAAGAGTCCTGCCTGGTTGGACAGATGCTGGGACAGAGGATGCTGGTATGGGTGGAGTTTTGGCAATCGGGGGTGAGATCAACCCACCAGGAGGGCCCATGGTCGAGGGAGAGGCAGGAAATCCTCTGGGGGACAAACCACCCATTCCTCCCATCCCTCCCATCCCTCCCAGAGTCATCATGCCGATGAGAGAGCTCACAGACGGGCGGAGGGGCTGTAACACAGGAGGACGAGGGGTAGACAAAGAAAAGGTAGAGGACGGAGAGGGAGACACAAGAGGTGAAGGCAAGAAGAAAGCCCCTCCCAGTGCATGCTGCTGCTGCAGCTGCTGCAGCTGCTGTTGCTGTTGCTGGTGGTGCATGAGGGCGATGGCTACATTACTGGTGGCAGCAGCCGCCTGCAGGGGGGCGTTGACCAGCGGAGCCCAGATGACCGGGCGCGGCCGAGGAGACACCGAGCCACTTCTTCCCATGACTCCGCTTCTTCCTGCAGCAGCGGCCGCAATGGCATCCTGCATCGCCGGCATGCTGTCGTGTTTGACAATCTGCTGCACCAGCATGCTGTCACAGGAGCCCATACCTCCCCTGGCTCCTGGACCCCCTCCACCCCGGCCTCCACGACCCATACTGCCCCCCAGAGAACCGCCCTGCGACGACTTCCGGAGAAGCATTGAGTTCTTCCTGCCTGTAGGGAAAGAAATTCATTATTAATTTTGAGATATTGTAAATAAACTGTGTAGGAGGCATTTGGAAGCATCTAGCATTGTGGGTGCAGATTGGAACCAACTTAAATTTCAGATTAACAAGCCTCCTCATCTTCATCTTGCACAGAAGCCAACCTTTCCACAACAGTGCAATGGATTTTAGATAGCGCTGGTATTACTGCAGATTTACAAGTGTGTTGTAGAACTAGAGTGGACCCTCTTGTTTGTATGTTCTGAGCTACTGTATTAACTTGGCAATGCAACCTTGAAGAGGACCCTCTCCCTATGGAGATATGAAGGCCCTATTTTAAGATAATGAAAACACATTGATTCTCAGTTTCAGATGATGATTGTATGCGAAAGGAAGGATAGTTATGAATATTAAATTACATTTCAGCTAATATATCCTCCTAAACATTATACATATAAGTGCCAGAAGTGAAAGATGTGAAAAGAAAACTTTTACTTTGTAGAAGCTTTTTACTGAGCACAAAGTAAACGTTTGATGGCTAAGCTTCAAGGTCAATGAAGAACCTTGCTGATCCGTTTTTTTAAAGGTATTTCTATTTCAAAGATGAGTTCTGATCTTTCATCTGAGGACAAAGAGCCTAAGAAATGTTGCAGAATTTAAAAGATTATTTGAACTATTGTGCAAGGTCGTTACAGGGTTAAATAACCAAATATGAAATAGACAGCCACTGCATAGATAAGACGGTTAGAGAAATATATAACATAATCAGAAATCCACACTTTACCGATTCGGTCCAATCTGTCAACAGCGACAGTTTCAAAGGCACGACGCATCATGGGATGTTCCTCCAGCACCTCGTTAAAGTTGTCCACACTGAGCGAGTACAGGCGACAGTATGTATCTGCACGGACGCTGGCTGTCCTCCGTCCATGAGTCAACAAACAGATCTCTGAAAAAGATACAGTATTAGGCTGTGAGTTTATGCTTAAACATGAACTACCATCACCTTAACCTCTTTACCTTTCGGTGCAATTATCTAAACAGCTCTGCATGTTCTCACCTCCAAAGTAAGAGCCATCACTCAGCTTGGTTTCTTTGTTGCCACGGGTCAGCACACCAACTCGCCCATGCTGGATGAAATACATCTTCCGTCCCACTGTGCCCTCGCGGATAATGAAGTCTGAAGGCTGAAACACTTCAAAGCGGAGCTTGATCAGCACTGCTGTCACAAAGTTGGGATCGGCATTGGCAAACAGCGGCATGTTAGCCACCAGGCTCCGGCAGTTAAAGCTGACTATCTCCTGGAGGAAGAAGACATGAAGAGGGAGTTAGTCAAATAGATTGGCTGGATGACAGTCAGTACATATGTCTGTACGCTGTGCGTGTAGATTAGGGAGTGATGGTGAATTATTTACCTCTTTCAGTGGGTCGCTGAGTTCTCCAAGGATGTTCTCCTCGTCAAACATCTTCCCCTGGAAGCGGTGCTCATAGTATTCGTGGATCTTTTGACGCACATCTGCAGGAAGTTTATGGAAGGACATGTACTGCTCCACCTGCTTGTACTGCAATATCACACAAACACACACAGACACAGGTCAGGGATCTGCAAACAAGTTGTAAAAGAAGAGAGCATGACAACATTGATTATTCTATTGGTTCCCATCCTTTGAGTCTACTCAACATTTCTGCCTCTTTCTCCCTGTGACCCCTGTTTCAGCTTTGACAAGGGGTCACAGCTGAGGGATTGATTTCGGACAGAGCCAAGTTGTGAGGAGTTTGACCCGATTTTCCATTCTCAGATTTTTAATTAAAACAATTTGGAATAAAAAAGTGTGTCCAGCATTGCAGAAGAAAAAGAAAGATGACAAAAGGTGTTTTTGACTCAGTTCTATCATTAATCATTTTGAGAGCCCTCAGGTCCATCCTAGGACTGCTTTTTAACCCGAGTTTGGAAACCACAAGATTTGATTTTTGTCAAAAAAGTGTGTCCCGGGAGTTGATTCATAATAAAACCACCAAAGGTTAATTGATAATAAACATTAGGTTTAAGAACTCAGGGTAACATAGTTACACGATAACAAGTATAGTACAGAATGAGTTGTGTTTCACCTTTTCTTGGTACTGTCGCCGCGAAGAATCCAGAGATTGGATGAGAGCGGTGGCGTGTCCGATGAACATGGCGTAGCAGGTGGCCCCTACGATCATGCTGAGCATGGTGAGCCACACATCAGTCATCCCTTCTGGAGCCTGTGCTCCGTACCCAATACACAACATGTGGCTCATGGCTTTGAATAGAGCATAGGAGTACTGGAGGCCCCATGAGTCATTCTGTGAGTGGGAGGCACACAGAGAGGGTGACAGGAAGAGTTAAAAAGAAGTTGTTAATTACCAAGGCGGTGCAATATTGAACTATTCTTATTTTAGTCTTGTTACAAGAGCTTTTTCACTTCACCTCATAACATGCAACACAAGAGCAATTTAGCTGTCAAAACCCACTTTAATTTAC
The DNA here is from genome assembly GCF_000735185.1 of Notothenia coriiceps. Classification (NCBI taxonomy): domain Eukaryota; kingdom Metazoa; phylum Chordata; class Actinopteri; order Perciformes; family Nototheniidae; genus Notothenia; species Notothenia coriiceps. The sequence continues at coordinate 110,709 of NW_011348502.1, forward strand.
TAAAACTGAAAGGCTGCAGAACGTATAAAACCACACAGGCGATAAAAAGGCTGTCTTCCTGCATTATTAACTAGGCCTAAATGTCTGAATATCATATATAACTACTTTTGAAGTTGTGTCCAATTATACTAAGATGTTAATGGATGAGGGGAGTTTCTCTGGGGAAAATCCCAGCATCAGGCTGCTTAGCAACAGTCACCAAGGCAGCCACTGAGACATGAGTCAGCTTTTCCTACAGCTGTGCATCTGTGTTCATTCATGGATGTTCACGTCTGCACGCCTGACTGCACAGGGATGAAATCTCCAGCAGGTCCCCCAGGTCTTGGACTGTTTGCGTGAGTTCCCCCCTCCACCTGCTCTCTGCTGGGGCTTTTAATTGGAAAATCTTTTATTTTATTTTGGTGACGACAATGATAGGCAATCTAATTCAAACTGGACTTGTTGCTGCATGACCCAATTAACACAGATAAGGAGCAAATATTTTCAAATCTGATAAACAACCTCACTCTGCACACATAAAGATAACATGAACCAGGTATATTGAATCTGTGTTTTGCATTTATCAGAATTAAAGATATTGTGCACACTGTTCAAACAAGCTGAGATATCGCTTTGTGCGTTTTATCAGATGTCATGGCATTGTTTGACTACACGATAACATAAATTCAGAAACACATCAGTCACGTTAAATGCGGACTGCTGTTTAGAGACTCACCACCATCAGATTCTTGGAAACCCAGCAGTCAGGAGGGAAGTCCTGCAGCATGGGCACGAGGAACTGCAGACAGCCATCCCAGTGGCACAGCAGCAGCATCATCCCGATCAGATTCACGATTCTCACCATGGCACTGGCAAGGTCATAGGTCATATGGAAGATCTGAGGGGAAAGAGGAGGAGGAGAAAAGTGATGCAGGTGCAGTTGACCTTTTCACAAGGAATTTATTCTATAAATAAGTCAAAATACATTTGAATGAGATCATTCCTTCAGCTCTTGGGCACATTATGAAAGCTTTAAATCTACCCGTAAAACAGGATATTTTGTAAATCTAAAGGCCTGTAAAAAGTAATGCCGTACATATTTAATGATTATAGACAGAAAAATAATCACTTAATCATTTCATAATCAATGCATCTTTAGAATACAAGAATGGAAGAAAATATTGTTTGCAGCATCTTAAATATGGGGATTTCCTGTTTTTCTCAGTTTTATATCCTATTTAAAGGAATACCTTTTGGTTTATGAGTGACAAAACAACACATGTAAAACATTACCCTCTGAGTTTAAGGAAATGGGATGGACATGCTGACATTTTATAGACATACTATAAAGTGCTGACATTTTGTAGAACACACAATTAATAGCGTAATTGAGAAAATAATCGGCTGATAATGAACATCATTGTAAGTTGTATCCCTATTTTGAATATTTCTTTGATTGTGATATCTGTTCCTCACCTCCTCCCACTGATGGATGTAGCGGATGAGTCGGGACAGGCGGAGCAGTCGAAGAAGGCTCAGGATTTTGGTGAAGCGGACGATGCGCAGCGCCCTGGCCGTCCTGTAGACCTCGGAGTCCAGACTGTCCACCATCAGAAAGATGTAGTCCACCGGGATGGAGGACACAAAGTCCACGAGGAACCAGTTCTTCAGATATTTCTGGCGAATCGCCCTAAATTAGATTAGGATGGAAAACAAATGATATTTGTAATTTGGCATACCAGCTTTGTGGAGACGATTTGAACATTTGGCTGGCATCATCAGTATTCAAGACACACAACTGGAACATGAACAAAGCCCCGCCACTGGCTGCATGTCACCTTTCACACGTCACTCATGGATTGTTTCAACACAAACCAGCAGATGGTCAGAAGAGCTGATTAAAAAAAGCTTCACATCTCAAATCAAAAGTGCTAAGTCTAAGTATTATCTGTCAGTTACCACAAAAAACCTGAATAATCCTAGAACATTTTGGAAAACCATTCAATCGATATCCACCGGTGAAATCCGTAATGAGCTACCTCCTTGCCTTACCAAGGCATCTGGCACTATATATCGGACTGGGCTACTATGTTAAATTGTTTTAATGAGCATTTTGTGTCCTGTGGCTCTCTGTTTGATTCTGTTTCTAACTCTGCTTCTGTGAACACCACAGTCTGTGACTGAACAATGTGGTTTGGAAAACCCCTTCAGTTTTTCTCCTTTTACTATTGATGTTGTTCATGGAGCCTTAACCAAGTTAGATCCTAAGAAACCGGCTGGTCCAGATAACGTAGAACCTTTATTTTTAAAGATAGCTGCAGATTTTATTGCACCAACTCTTACTTCTTTTTTTAACCTCTCCCTCAGCACAAAGACAATTCCAAAAGTATGGAAGTCCGCTTATGTCCTGCCTTTACTAAAAGGAGGGGAGGCCACTTTATTAAATAATTATAGACCCATCTCTAAATTATCAGTTCTGGCTAAGGTTCTTGAAAGCCTAGTGAGTGAACAGGTAAAGGAGTTTTTATGTAAAAATGACATCCTATGAAAACATCAGTCAGGTTTCAGAAAACAACTTAGCACCATCACTGCGACAATGTGGTGAATGTTCGCCCAGGACCTCAAATGGGAGCAGAACATCTGCTCCCTCATCAAAAAAGCACAGCAGAGGGTGTTCTTCCTGAGGCAGCTGAAGAAATTCAACCTGCCAAAGACGATGATGGGGAACTTCTACACCTCCATCATCGAGTCCATCCTCACCTCCTCCATCACCATCTGGTACGCTGCAGCCACAGCCAAGGATAAGGGCAGGCTGCAGCGGGTCATCCATTCTGCAGAGAAGGTGATCGGATGCAAATCTGCATCCCTCCACGGACTGCACGCCCCGGAACCCTGAGGCGGCGCAGGGAAGGTAAGTGGCGACCCCTCCCACCCTGGACACACACTGTTCACCCCCCTCCCCTCTGGCAGGACCACAACCTACTTGAAGTGGTTGCTGTTATAATACCTGGTATCTGGCTTGATGATTGACCTCTCTTCTTAAACTTCAGGTCGAGTAATCTGCTTAGAAAGCTGAGTTGAAGCTAGATTTCTTTTTCCAAGAAACAAGTCTGTTTCTCACTGAGGCCAGGAAAGGCTAGTCCTCTGTAACTTTTTACCTGGTGATTTGATATATACTGATGCACCTGCCCATTACCTGAACAGTTAGATGGCACGCCATCACAGTCGCCGAAGATGTGTTACTAACTGTAAAGGTACTTACTCATCACTGATACACCTGTATGCCAGGGCAGGTTTGCCTTTCACTTTACTGTACGGAAGGCTCAGTCATTGGTAACTGTTCATAAAGCCGCACCGCGAAAACTCCATCTTATATCTGCCCGATGATCACACAGAGAGTTCAGGTACGCTATTGCCTGAGATTACACTGAATGGTCTTGTTACATGGCCAAGTGCAAGGACTGACTAGGTAAGAGCTTTATGTGCGCAGCTCTCTTGCTTGGAACAGTCCTCAAAAATACTCTGAAACTGAGTAATTTGTTCCACTGCATGGTTTTTAAAGCTCGGATAGGTGGAAACTGCTCTTTGATACTGTTGGTACTTGTCAATGTCGTAAGCTGTAAATGTAGCATTGGTAAATTGCATGTACGATGTCTTTATTGTTTTTATTAGTTTTATGTTTCATGTGTACCTCCCAGCGCAGGGAACGTCTCGCGGCTAACGTTACCTAACTGACTTCTAATAAGGTTTTAAGAACGTTAATCGATGTTCAAAGGACTTTTTAGGATGTTTACTCTTTTCAAATAATGTTCCAATAAGTTAACGCAACTTCAGACGGATGTTTTTTGAGGATGTTATTGCGGCCTGAGATGACAGTACGTTTTTTTATAAAACGTTCCCTTTAGTGGATATGTTAACAAAGGGTGGAACATTTTGCCTGGCAACATCTAAGGATTGTTTTGGGACTTTTGGTACACAGTTAAACGTGTTCTATATAAACCACGTTTCCCTCAAGTTACATGATAACAAATGAACGAACATTTCAAAGCAACATTCTGGAATGTTTCAGGATGTTATTGAGGCCTGAGATGACAAAATGTTTTCAAATGTTCTTTATAGGAATTTACAAAGTGGACTTTTGCTGACATTTAAGGATGTGTCTTGGACGTTGTTGGGTAACACTTAAAAGATTCTTGTATAAGAGTCCCTCATTGTTACATGAGAACAAAGAAAGAACATTCTCCAAGAAGCATATCTGAAATGTTTTCAGGATGTTTATTCTTTTGTTATAACACCGTTCCTGTTTCATGGCAAATATTAACACGGTCAGTCAGATTTTATTTCTAGAGCGCTTTGAAAAACAATCTTGTTGCATTTGTTTGTGTTTACAAAAAAATATCTGATGTCACATATCTTTCTTTTGAAAAACAAAAATGCACGGAATTCATGAACAGCTGTCTAGCAGATATGCATGGTTTGCGATGCAATGTGTGAGTTCCAGCTAGAATGTTGGTTACCCATTCGTTGTTCTAGGAATGTTTCAGCGGGACGTTTTATTTGAGTTCTTAGATCTTCTTCTGAAAGGTAGGTAACGTTCTTAAACATTCCTTGAAATGTTTGGTGATAACCTTCTAAGTATGTTTGATAACCTTCTTAAGATGTTTTTGATAACATATGTTTAGAACATTCATGCCCTACTGTTCTTAAAATTGCACGCAGACGTTTAGTTTAGAGATTCCCAGAATTCCTTGTCTGAAAGCAGAGATAAACGTTCTTTAAAAACATTCCTGGAAATGTTTGGTGATAACGCATCTTAGAAGTTTTGCAGTACCACCTTCTTCAAGATGTTTTTTGATAACATTGTTAGAAACATTATACCCTTACTGTTCTTAAAACTTTTCAGCGGGACGTTTTATTTTTTGGTTCCTGAATGTTGTTCTGAAGGTAGGAGATACGTTCGCTAAAGACATTCTTAACATCTCTTTGGTGATAACTTCTTGAGATTTGGAGCGCATCTTGAGACAATGAATAGGACGTATAAACGAATTTATGCATGCCAATATGCGCTCACATGGCACTATAATCACACTAGAGGTATGTAGGCCACAGTATATAATATCATGATTTGGGTAAAATATCCGAAATAACACACTTTTTTCTGACTAAAGGTTGTGTTCGTATGATAGGTTTCTGACTGTTAGAATAAGCTATCGGCAGAGGGCTGCGCTATAAACAGGCCCCGCTGGTTTTAGCATATTGAGGAAAATCGTTATTGCACCCTTTAGATTTGAGACCGACAGACAGTATAAAGAACGACCGCCTAGTAACTGCCCGTCCCTGAAAACCCTGTATAGTGTTTGTATGGTTTAGTTTCTCTGGGTCTCTCTCTCTGGCCTGGCTGGTCTGCTCTACACGGCTTGGGAGCCAATCTCCATCACCACACCTGCAACCTGCTTAAGCGCACATATGAAGCTGCCGCTGCACGCATTCCTTGCCGGATTGTTGCTGTCGACACGGTTTCGTGTGCCGTGGAACGGTTTGTTGGTGCCGGTCTAAAGCCTTTTACCAGCATATTCTTTGACATCTTTGGGCCTGCTTTACCTCCCTCATTTGTGGTGTCTCTCCCCAGGAGGAATCCAAGGCCTTCACACTCCCAAAGACCAGCGCAGGCCCTCTCACGCCTGGACAGACTGGTTGCCCACTGCTGCCATACCACGCCCACTCCACAGCTCCCCTTTTTCTAATAAACAGAATCGTAGCTTCAGCGTCCGATCATCTTTTACATGGTTTATAGTCAAATTCCATAGTTACAGTAAACTATCAACTATCCTAATGCCCACAGTGGTCAGTCCCCACTTACCAGGAACTTGGAGTGAACAATTACAGGAATATTATGTCTTTATGTTCTAACAATGTAATACGTAATTTAGTTATGTAACCACAGAACATTTGCATAATGTTTAAACATAAAGCAATGTTATCTTTTCT
>NW_011348502.1:116720-128395 GCF_000735185.1 Notothenia coriiceps
GGCCTACTGCTGTGAAGGAAAGATAGGCCTGAATTACAATGGGCCTTAAAGAGCCTGTGACAAGCCTGCCCCCAACAACTGTTGTGCAATGGAATATGGGCTACGAGTCATTCTCGAAACCGTCCCAGTTTAAAAAAAGAAGGTGCGATACCGTTCCCCGATAAATATCGAATATATTTCCGAACATCGCGGGGAAATTCCCCTTGGACTCATTCTGAAGTTTTGGGGGAAGCAGAAGGCCTGACGTTCAATGCGGGAACGCTTCACTGTGCGGCAAGAGAGCCAAATAACGGACAAAGTGTATGTCATGGCGTAGAAATTGTGAATTACTGAGTTTAGGCACTTTAATAACGTTTAATTAAGTTGACTAGGAGTATATTCATATTTGTCAGTGCTTTTCATGTCAATTCGGCGAACATAACCATAAAATGATCGTAGTAAAGATGATGATTAAATTAGGATAAAAATCGGTAGTGAGAGCTGCTGAAATTTCCCTCCCGTTGGGATGTGATATATAAACCAAAATCGATTATTTTTGTAGTTGTAAAACTCAAGTGGATGAAACTACATTTATAGTGCTTTCATGTCAATTCGGCGAACATATGATACATTAAATGATCGGTGAGGATGATGATTAAAAAATTGTTTGTTTTGAGCAGCCGGTGTCTGCATTTCCTGATGAGAAAACAAACTGATGCTTTTTGTAGTTGTAGTACACCAACATGGATTTAAACGGGTGTTTTTTTTACCACAATGTTGGGGAAATTAATGGATAAAATGCACGGATTATTTATTATTTATTTCCCACTCCGATGCGGGACACTAGGTCCACCGTTTCCCGCAGGCGAGGCCTCGCCCCATTGACAGTTTACGTGGGCTGGGCTGGTGCAGTGGCGGACTGGCCATCGGTACCGGAAGTGGGCCGTCGGATAAGTCACACTGCACATCCCCACACTCCCCGGTTGACAATTTACTAGCCGTACGCTGAAGTGGGCCCGGGTCGAGAGTCCCGCCGGGATGATTTTTTAGTCCCAGTCCACCACTGTGCCCCGTATGGATCGCCCATATTGGAAGCCACCTAGATTCCTAAATTCTAACAGATACAACATAAACCGATCCTTCAAGCCTCCTCATAAGTTCTCAGACACGTTCAAAATTAAACTGTCATCGCTGTCTGAGGCTTGCTGCTGTGTGCGCCCATCGTGCGTTTACATGCAGATGCTGGGATCCCTGAACGGTGCATCCATTTGGCCGGGAACTTGAAGAATCCCCGAGAAGATCCAGAAAAGGTCGACATTGAAGGAAGGCAGATTAAGGTTATTCAAAGTAACAAATATCCAAAATCGGTTCAGTAACGGTTTTCAAGGGACAAGTATTTACTCCAAATTGATGGGTTTGGATGATGGGGACAACTCGTGTCCACAGGCTCTTTAATGGAGACATGTTGAAAGTTTTTGTCACTTCATGGCCTCTACAAGAGACATTTTGTTTAATTTGAAAAATGATGTCCAAGTAGTGTAGGGTTTTGGGAATTCCAGCTCTCCTCCACTCCTAGCTGTGACATCACGCACTCTAGCCTTGACGAGCGGCCGCAATACACACTAATGTTAAAATCCTGAACAAGGCCTCCTTTACCAAGGTCTGGAACAATGTTTAAATATTTCTAAAAGTATGAATCAGATTTAAAAAGTGTGTAACACGAATAATGTCAGAAAGATGTGTAACATGTTTTAAGTTAAGAATGAGGTTTCTGAGTGAAAGTATCAAGGAGCAGTTAGCCGTTGAAGTCGCCATGAGAGACTTTTTCCAAGTCTGAAAAGTTTCTCCATTGGCTTCCCATGTTAAAAATTTGATTGAATTATGGGATATATCTCTGGAAATATGAAAGTTATGAATGAGAAAAGTAAAATCAGCCATTGATTCCCGATCGAGCTGAACGTTTTTTGATGTTTGGATGTTTGAATGGAGTTTCTGCGATGTGGAAGTGTGGGAGAAGAAGAGGAGCAAAATAACCCGGCGGAATAAGAACAAAGAATTTGCGCGTAGAAGAACAAGTAGTTGGAATGCTGTATCAGCATTCCCACTAAATGAGATGTGATAAACAAATGTGATGTACGGAAAAAGAGCCTTCATGAAAATGTTAAATACTATTGTTTTACAAAATCAGTTGGCAAAGACTGATTGCTTTTTCTAAAAATGGAAACAAAAAAAAGAACAAAATAAACTGAGGGAGCTTTTCTCTATTTGGCCTTATTAAAAGATTAAGCCAATACAGAAAAATTCACACCAAATGATGAATCTATTTAAATTCCACAGGAACTAGGTAAATGTCAGCTCAGATCAAACAGTGGAGGAAAGCAAAACCTGTCTTCCTGCAGAGAAATGACCGGTGAGGAGGATAAATGTGTTTACGGCCTAACATTAACGTCTCACTCTTTGATATTTAAACAGCGGGTCTTTGATCGGCAAACACTAACAAGGAGATCTCCTCAAAACATGACAATATGTTTGTGCTTTGCCTCAGCCTGAGGTCTTGTTTCGCTTAATCGCTTTTGCAGAAATCAGATTTTTCTTGTTCTGCCACATGAAAGCAGGCCCTCACCACTGAGCAGAGGCCTGTTGAGGTTGAACTGCTGCGGCAGGTCCTCGATATCTGCGATGCGCTGGTACATGGCTCTGGAGAGGTGGTCAGCGTGGTAAAGGCTGCCAAGGATGATGCTAGAGAAGTAGATAGGCTCTGTGAAGTAGCTCATCAAAGAGCCCTGGATGCCCACCACGTTCCACCTGCAGAGGGAAAACAAACATGTAAGATAATTGGCTGGAAATATGCTGCCCTTCTGGTGATTATGAAGACATTTTATTTAAAAACTCAACACGAGGAAGCGTTGCGAGGAAAACAGAAAGTTAGTTTTGTTCCCCTCTGCTAGCTTGCACTGCTTCATACAGTTGTTATCTGATTGGTCACACGTCAAATGGTCATTCGCAATGGAGGTAAAAGTTGTAAAACATTTGAACTTGAGCGCAGAACTCATCGGCCATTTTGAGTAGTATGCAAAGCCGAGGATAGGGTTTTTGGCCTAATCGGGCGGCAACGCTTTCTCTTTAGAGACACAGCGTCAGTGGGAGCCGTTTCACCATTGATCATGTGATGGCAGGTTCACTTCTAACATTTTGAAAAAGTCAACGAAATACCTTGGTTCCATTCAAACAAATTGAACATCTCACAACATAGCAATCATTTTAAACGATTTGGAAAAAATTTGCATCATAATTCTCCGTATCATTGAAATATACAGTATATTTAATTTATTATGGTGTGATTTTTTAAGAGGATCTGTACCAAACAAAATGTTTTGTTAAGCCTGTAGAATATAATTTGTCTACCGTACTTTCTTTAAATGTTATTATATATAACTTTATGGTCATACTCAGTTATAACTTGCATCTGTTTTTCATTGCATTTTTTTTATTTCATACAAATCATTAGGGACACTTTTTAGTTGATTTGTGCTTCCTCCAATACGATATAGGCTAGTCCATATTGCAATTTAGATCGTATCCTCACATAGCAGACCAATACGCTTCCAATATCAGCAAAAAGAGTTTGATAACATAAACACAATGCATGTGTGAGCTCAAACATCATATTTTCTACCAACGTTTTCTCCATTTTCCTTCTATTAGTTATTAGAAACTCCTTATTGTCGAACCATAAAAATATGCGTCATCATGACTTGTAGAAATTTGTGTAATCAACCAATGAAGTGCCTGGAGACTGGTGACAACATGAAAAGGAGAGAAAGTTTCTTCAGCATTTAAAAAGTTTGGATGTTGAATATAGAAAGAAACACTGTACAGTATAATAGTGTGGTACGTGCACAAATGCACAGCCACACAAGAAAATATATATTAGTACATAACCAGCCAATGCAATCCAGCACACACAATCACCCATAATCCTACAGCTGTGTACACTCCGAGGTATCCAATTTCATTTTCTACAGACTTCTGTGTATTTCTACGCTGTGTCATTAGCCATCTCTCCACAGTCATTTTCCCCTTGACATGCTCCATGAAGCATCACACAGAGAGAGGGAGCAAACAAGAAGTGAGCTACATAGAAATGAAAGACTTATAGGAATACTTCCCCCCCGAAATGATCATTCGTATGTCAATAATTCACCCTGTGTTACCTTGAACTCCTGAAGAACACTTCTCCTATGCCTTCATAGGCACAATGCCTACAGGTATTGATATAGTTTTGCTGTTGGTAAATGCTTCCCCAATTTAAATTCGTCAAGACTTTTCTCTGTTTTTTATTCTTCATTCAGAGAGGCGTGAGAGAAAAACTTAATGGCCTTCAAGCACTCAAGGTCATAGTTTACAAATGATCATTTTGTAGGGCAAGTATTCCTTTAAGGGTAAAGTGAATGTACCTCTTCTTAGTCATACATAGATGGACTATTAAAAAATAAATAAAACAACAGTCAAAAGATTCACTTACAATACACAACTGCAGCTTGGAGAATGTTACTCATAAAGGAATAAATGCATTTATTAGGGACTATTTTAATTAATTTGGTGTATTAGTACACATTAATGGCAATTGGATCATGTATGGGGGATTTATTTTGGCCCAGCACAATAGCGTGACTTAATGTCTTTCTAATATTTTTTAGACAACAAAAAAACTCAAACGCAGGGAAGAACAATCGATATGCAGCTACAGCTAGATGGGTAACACTAGATGTTAGTTCATAAGAATGTAGTATTCAATTTGGGGGTTATTGGGTTTTGGGTATTTGGCAGTTGGTCCATTTAAAGTGGCCCTATTATGCTTTTTGGGGTTTTCCCATTAAATGGTCAGCAAAGGCTAATCCCAAAGTTCCCTTAAGAGGGGGTGTCTCCCCCACACACTCCCCCCCTGCCTGAAACGCATCCATTGGACTCCTTTGTTTACTTCTGGAACATAATAACATCACTATCTAACACTCACGCAACTATTGGCTAGCACTCCAACACATTGTACGTGATATGCTAAGAGACAGGACCTTTCCGGCACCTCTAAGCCGTTGACCAATCACAACCGCGGTGTGTTGGTTTCAGACAGAGGGTGAATAGAGATGCTGCAGCACAGACAGTATGAGAAAAATAAAGACCTTTTTGAACATTAAAGCATGGAGACATGTCACAGTAGAGACACTAAATACAAATATGAACTGGAAAATTGGCCTAATAGGGCCCCTTTAAGAATGAAATAAAACAAATATGATACAAATATTTATACAAACAAATTACAAAGTTAAAGTGAGATCTGTATTTTCCGTCTGTTAAAATTAAGAGAAATAAGCCCTCATCCTGAGGCTGCATTGAAATTCACAAAAACAAGACATTGTGATGATGAGTTGTTGTCACTCTCTATCACTTCAGGCAGACTGAGCGTGTGTGAAATTACCAACATGGACCTGGAACAATGGGAAATATGCAAGCATAAGACCCCAGGCTACTCAGAGATACAATTGCCTCCATAAGCAATATTCTCTGTCTTTATGTGTGTGTGTGTGTGTGTGTGTGTGTGTGTGTGTGTGTGTGTGTGTGTGTGTGTGTGTGTGTGTGTGTGTGTGTGTGTGTGATATTGTGGGAGAAAATGAGGGAGGGCAAAATGAAATCTCGGAATTCATAGCTACGAGCGGTAAAGCACAGTCAAACAGCTTCATAATATTACACACACACACACACACACACACACACACACACACACACACACACACATATTATTGAAAACCCACAGGTCTCTGGTGTTCAAGGTCAATACCTGGACGAAAACTCAATAAAAAGGGGCTTTAGAAGTAATCTTTTCTCCTCGCTCACTCCGGCCTCACAAAGTTCCACTTCAGGAATTCGCTCATGACTACAGGTACTTAACGGAAAAGTTAGATGACTGAATTATGCATAATGCATACTCAAGTTGCATAACTTAGGAAGTCATACATAATTGATCAAAATTCGATTGTCTCCAACAGGTTAATTAGTAGGTGTATTCACATCTTAATATATCTTGCATGAGTATCAGTAAGAGCAGGAAGGGAATTTGTCCTTCCCTCCGTCCTCACTGACCTCGTTCAATGGATCTCTTGTGTGCAGACTCAGAAGCAGGACTGGCGAGGGATCATCAAATTGACAGACAATACAAAGCGACTAAGTGTGATAGTGTGTGTGTGTGTGTGTGTGTGTGTGTGTGTGTGTGTGTGTGTGTGTGTGTGTGTGTGTGTGTGTGTGTGTGTGTCGCTGGTGAGACAAAAGTGGGCCAGGAGCCTTGGGGATAAAGTCATCTACATTGCTACAGCCTGTCTGGAGAATATGAATGTTTTCTCTTTCTCTGCTGTCCATCTACAAATGTGCCCGTCTCCAACCCATGACTGCAGAGCCTTTAGCCAATCGCTGGTCCATTTAATATTTTCGGCAAAAGCCTGATTTAATGAAAAACAATATCCTGCAGAATACATTGATATTTGAGCAATGGCAACAACTGCCTAGGCTGAAAAGAAACCCTAATAAAGGAAGACGGATTGTCAATAACACAGTTAATATCTAGAAGAAGAAGGCGAAACTATTTTCTTTCCAACACTTCACCAATATTGTAGTTAGCGAGAGCCTCAAATCACATGCCTGAAAGTTTGCAAGGAAAATAGGAAAATAATACTTGTATAATAGGACCATATAAGCAAAAAGTGACTGCTGTGTGCACGCAATATGGACTTTTGTGTTTGAGGCTACGGCCAGAGAAACACAGACTATAAGAATTTACCACCAGGTACGGTACATATCTTTCTTAAAAAGGAGAATTCTACTCAAGGAAACTAAAAACAGCAGGCTATGCTGCGGGGGGTTCCTCCACAGTTCACAATTGACATAAAAGGAATTTGTTGCTGCTCCCTGATCATTAAACGTATGTTTTGTCCTACCTTTATCTCCCCCAACTGTGAAACCATTTCTTCTGGAGACAACCTTTCACAATACTCTCTATGTAGAATCTTAATTCTCTAACCAGTCATTGCTGTTTTCTACAATGGAGGTCCCTATTACACTAACCTTTACATAAACACCTCTCACTGCCTTCATCATGACCCAGGAATTTACATCCACTCTCATTTTGTCATCATCCCTTTTAATCTTTCATACAGCCGCTGCATGTTTCGTCCATGGACTCTCCCACAGGCCTTTTTCACAACACACATATTAACTTGTAGTCATAGCAGAAAAAGCACAGGTGTTAATTAACAATGGCTTTGCTGTATTGAAGTGTCACAATAAGTCATGGATGAGCCATCATTCAAAATGAGCAGCAAAAATGTAATTCAGCCATCATTAAGTTCATTATTTACACCTTTATGTTAAACTGTGACAATGTCTTTTGTGAAAAATACCTATTGCATTGATTGCCTCTCCCTCACATCACTTTCATATTTTGTGTCTCCAGCATTATACATGTATCCTCCTGCAGCCCTCTAATCCCAGTTGTATTTCTCCTTATTTCCATCGGTTACCAACTAAAGAGGCTGCTAAATGTCTCATTTCCTTTTCATACATCTACTGAAGTGTCTATATCTTTATGCTTCAAGCATGCCTGCCAAAGAGAACACTTTCATCTTTAATCCATATTTCAAACATAAGGACTTGTGATTGTGTGTGTGTGTGTGTGTGTGTGTGTGTGTGTGTGTGTGTGTGTGTGTGTGTGTGTGTGTGTGTGTGTGTGTGTACCTGAAGTCACTGTAAGGGTGTATGATCCAGGACCCTGCTGATTTCAGTCTCTGCTGCTCCAGTGCCACAGCTTTGTGGGACCCAAACATACGCAGACTGAACTTGTTGACCCCGGGCTGCAGCATGGCTCCAAACTGTCTCTGGATGAAGGTGCTCTGGTTGGAGGTGCTGTAGTCCTCCCCATCCAGGCCCAAGCCAAACGCACCCAGTCCACACTGCCCCATCAAGTCAGGGGTCCCTGCTGCAGTGGTGTTGCACGTGGTAGTGGTGGTGGTCTCTGGGCCGGTGGCCACCACCATCACTCCGGTCCCGGTTGAAGAGGTGGAGGGCAGGGCGGCACGGGAGGCGGCAAAGCCCACTGAGCGAGGAGGAGGATGGGCTGAGGAGGAAGAGGGCGGGGGAGGAAGGGGCACCGGGGTGGTTGGGGTGCCAGCTGTGCGGAAGGAAAGTCCGTCCCTGTTGGAGGAGCTCATGATGGAGAGGCGACGAGCGCGTCCACCTGAGGAAGCGCTGTCCCCCCCGAAGCAGCCCCTCTCCCCCTCCAGGGAGGCCTGGGACAGCCTGTACCCCGGGGAGGGCAGGCTGCCCTTACTGCGCCGCTTCGAGTCCCCTCTGGTACGCCTGGGGAGGCTGTCACACCCTGAACCCCCGCCACTACTGGGAGTACCCACACCTCCAGACACCCCATCCATCCTCACGCAGGGAGGAGGGGGAGCAGGATGAGGGAAAGGGGGGAAGAAAACTTGTAACCCTCAAAAAACGAGTCTTTATTTCAGTCGACTTATCTATATTATACTATTACATAAGTGAGAATGTCAATTTCAACGTAAATTGAAGAAGCTAAAGACACGTTATCTCTTTGTCTCCAGTCATTCTCCTGGAGCCGGCTACTCACACCTCCAACCTCTCTCTCTCTCCACCGATGTGCCCATGCTTACCTCAGTGCCCTTGGAAATAGCCCCATTCAGACAAATCACCCTGCTAGTGTGACGCCGGCAGCTTTACTTTCCTCCTTTTTAAAAGAGTCTCCTATATGTCCTTACAGATGTTTCTGTATCATGCTTCCTTCCTCGTCCTTGAAACGTTTCTCACCCCGAGGCCCTCCCCCTTCTCTCCACAGCCGCCCTTAACGCTCCACAGCCGGTCATTTTGGCACCGGATTCCCGGTCTTTTGTTGATAATGGAGCTCGCCTCTCATTGGTCGTCGGTGCCCTGCTGTTAAGCCTATTTGTCCAGGCTGCTCACCCAAATTGTCTATTTTTAACAAATCATTATGCTGTAGATGACTTGGGCGGTGAGGTGGCAAAGTGGGAAACATTCATCCACGGGTGAACGACAAGGGCACTTGATCCTCTTCCAGCAGGGATGGGTTGTTAATGGACATAAGGGACGCACGTAATAGGCGCACATAGCGCTCATACTAGGCGCACTGATTCATACTGACATGCACAGCAGAAACACGCACACAGAAAACCAGACCGACAGGGAAACACAAAATGACCGAAACAAGTCAAATGACTCCAAATCTTGCCCATGGTTTCACAGAATCCAAGCCACGTTGTCATTTTCAGTATCCGAGTGGAAAAATACTCATTGTGATGGGAGGCGCGCCGAAATGTTGCCCGTCAGACAGCAAGAGGAGAGTACCGGCTTTACAAGAAAGCTTTATTTAAAACTGACTAAATTAACCTGCTCAGGTGTTCAAAGTCTGACACCCGAAATGTCCTGTTCTCTCATCGGCTGCCAGCTTCACTTCTGTCGAGTTTCAATGACATTGTGCCCAGACGTCGCTGTCCTTCCTCTCTGAATGACACCGGCGACAGATACAAAGGCTCAATATTTAAATAGCTGCTCCAAGGTAAAACGGGCTACTTTGCTGGATTCAAAAGCCTCATTAAAAAAAATAAAACTACTTGTTGAGCCTTTCAGGTGGCTGCTCCTTCGTGAGCTGCTCAGAGAGAATCCAGTTTGAAGCTGAAATTCGCTCCTCGCTCAGCCCTCAGAGGTCGAGCTGGCGCGTCCTCAGAGGCGCACATCGCATGTAAATGACATATTAAATAAATAAATGTGCATATGAAAGGTCTGGATCTAATCGGCCTGTTGCCATGGCATCCGCATCCCCATCATCCGTCCCCCAAGGCAGCGTGCCCGGCCGGTACCAGACGCACGAATCCCTCGCAGGTAAAGCACGCACGTCATCGTCTCGCTCACCAATAAAGCGAGGGAGCGCGAGAGCGATGATGAAACTTTATTGAAACCTCGGAAAAAGAACAATCTTTTTTAAGAATGGAAATAACAAATGGAAGAGAAGATAAAATGCAATTGGATTAAATAATGAAAACAATATAAATGTCAAGTCCAAACTGATTAAACTAATCTCTTTAAAAGGCTTCTTCCAATGCAATAAATTATAATTTTCCTATCAAATCTATATAATAGCATAAGGAATTCAAATGCCAGACAAGTTGTATGTAAACACACAAAGGAACAAAACCTTTTGAGAGATAAGGTGAACAAATCAGTCATGGAGAGTAGCAAGAAAAAACATTTTTTTAAGGTATTTGTTGTGCTTTACCTGATTATTTGTATTTTAAATTAGGCTTCTATTTATTAGACTTCACTAAATTTTGAGGCAAATACTGTTGACCTTACTTCACAACATCTATCTGACAGCTGAACTTTGCAAACTGGAATTAAATATAAAAAATACATTCACTTGTGACACATTTGTTGAGATTACTTCATTTAAATGTTGACAAATTAGTTAAAAATACCATAAGCTCAACTATAAAGCGTTAAAATTGCAGCCAACAAATTCCTTTTTTTAAGATAAATTATCAATCAACCAACCTCCCAGATAATTGCACTATGCATATGCATGTGGATGTTACGGATATGTAGGAGGATTTGAGCATACTAGAGCTGGAAAGCAAAGAAGGAGGAAGCTTGACAAAGGCATGGATGTCACATAAAGGCTCATCATACATGAGTAGGCCTTTTTCGCAGGAACAGAAATAATTAGTTTACAGGAGAACAGGAAGATGTCGGCATCTGGGTCATCTCTTGGACAAAAGACTGCAGTCCAATACTCGTCATCTCTGCATCTCCCCGCCTGGCTCATAATGGGCAAAATAATTGTGCCGTCACAGAGATAAGCTTAGGACTATGGACTGGAATGAAATACTTATCTACAAATTCTATAAGGCTACCAATAATGATACGCTTCAACAATGGCAGGCGAAGAGACAATGTTCACATTCAATTCAATATTACTCCAACAAATAGCAGAGATGAAAAGAATAATACGGCTCAATTAGTTAAGCTTAAGACTCTATGAAAGAGATGAACAGCGTGTTAAACTTAATGATTCAAGTTTTATTTGGAGGGAGTCATTGCTTTAAGACACGTTAAACACAAATTCAACATTCATGAGACCAGTGTTTACCTAACATAACCCTGAGTTTAAATAGCAACAATGCTGCTGCTTTAATGCTTTTGTTAAGCTACAACTCCCAGTGGTTATTGTTGAATTTAGAAAAAAATGGTGTTTTCTAGGTTCTTATCATGTTTATATGTCTGCATGTCAGTCAGATTTAGAGTCATGTAAAGTTGGGTTGTTATGGGACGTTGACTGCTCTCATAATGTTGGTGTGACCGGACCCCGGGATCCAGCCGGTCACTACGATCACCATGTCGCCCGACTTGAAGAATCCTCTTGCTTTCCCTGAAGAGGTGCATAGAAATAGATAGAGAAGGGTGTGTGAGTAAGAAGGTTTCATAGCTAATAGGCAGGATAGAATGGTGGCATATAGACAAACAGCTCACACACACACACACACACACACACACACACACACACACACACACACACACACACACACACACACACACACACACACACACACACACACACA
>NW_011348502.1:128438-170445 GCF_000735185.1 Notothenia coriiceps
CGATACTGCGAATGACGGAGAAAGAATTGCACACTTACTGTTCGTATTCTTATCTTTTTTATCGAATTACAGCAGGAACCGTCTAACGGTAACTATCTTCATTGCAAATTAATCCCCTTGATGTGACAATCGTCATTGAACCATAGTACAAAAATAAAGTAAACTCCGCACCGAGAAGAATCGACTACGAATTGGAGACAAATCGAGGTCTAAGCCGTCCGCGTCCAGGCGGAGCCGTTCGCGGAAGAACGATTAAGGACCTTGCTCCTACGCCCTACCTTGAGACTGCAGCGACAGCTCGGCAAAATCACCGGCTGGGCGATGGATTCCCCACCGAAGAGCACTGATTCGAGACGCTCTGATCCCACACCGCAGTCGCCGTGAACTGCAGTAAATCATATCACTCCCGTACAGATACCCATCTGAATCTACCAGATAAGAACGACAGTGTATTCCGCGTTAACCGACGCATGACATAAGCCGATACGCGATATCACACAGTCCCAGCAACAGCTTGGAGCGCACCCGGCACCGTGCCCAGGGCGTCCGCCCGAGGAAATTTCCGAACCCAACCACAAAGACGCGACCGAGGGGGACACTCGAATCTGTCTTTCATCGTCCTTCCTATTATTTATTTTCATAAGACATCCTGATAATATCCCCACCCTTACGTACCACCATTTCAACATAAGCATCGAAACTCCAACCTACTCCACTATGAGCACGCTGTGTATTTATTTTTGTGTTTTGCAATATCCCGAGTTGATTTATGCAGGCAGTGTGAGGACGATGCGCAGGGGCGCTCGCGGAGAACGACCTCCGCTGCTCCGTTCGGGACTGGGGGCACCGAGCTAATCGGACTTGATAACCGAATACTGAGTTTCTTCTTCATCGGCATCTTATGTCCTACATTATAATACTACACAACCTGTCTCAAATATAACGCAAGTCACCGTTCTGGCCACAGGCCAAATGGCCATATACAACGAACACTATACACAGTCTCTCTTCACCGTTTCCGAGTCGGACAAATGGGATAGCATACGCCTAGTTGTGCTCTGCCCTTCCTGTCGAATGGACTAAGAGTCAGAGGATTTACAAGTTAACCCATAACCTTAATAGATGCATACCAAGTTACTGCTAACAGTGTAGTTCCCCTATATAAACGTTACATTCATAATCAAATGAGACAATCTGCAAGAGAATTAGCTATATTTTTTTATTCTTAATGCTTGTCATTCACACGTTAAGAAAAGACGGACTCCACCGCCCGGACCTAACGGAGCCGCAGTGGGCTAGCTCAGGGACGCCGGCTGGAGCTAGCCCCCTGCGGCTCCGTTAGCTCCGGCGGCCACCACTGGGATAATTGGGTCCCTTATTAACATTTGCTCCCGTTTAGCATTATGGGCGTCATAGCCATAGACTATAAAAGTCTTACCCAAGGCTGAATCATAAATTAAAATGTATATGTATGTATAAAGGGTTACGTCCTTAGCTGGCTAATAAGTAACAAGCTAGGCTACCAAGCACACAAACACCTGCGAACGGGGTTAACATGTATAATATTATCATTTTAGACTTCTTGGAAGTTCCGTTAGTACATTCAAGCGCACAGCACGACATTTTAATTGTCTGGTATTGGTAACAATATTCCCTAAAAGGCACAATCACCATGAACACGGCTAAAGGGTCAAGTACAGTACTATGACTAACTAACGTTGTAGCCTCTATGGTTGTAGCCTAGCAGAGTGGACAAGTTGCTGTTAGCTGACAGTGAGGCATGTACATGTCCATCAAAGTGACCACGCCCTAATTTATGGAAAAACTTTAAGACCTAATATAAATAAAAGGGTTGTGTTAGAAAACAATTCACTCACAGATTCATAATCATGAAGGTGGAATCTAACTATATCGATAATAATATTTATTGCATCCATGGGTAGAAACATGTTTTTTTATGCTGTAGTTGGGCATTTTAACATGGGGGTCTATGGAAATTGCTCCTTTCTGCAGTCAGTCCCTAGCGGCCCATGTATGAACTGCAGTGTGTGGCACTTCCGTATTGGCGTCCCGACTGTTCCCCAGAGTTTGCCGCTTGGTCTGGATTAACAACGTGTCACGTGTTCTGAATTAACCAATCAGAATCAAGCATTCAACTAAACCATAATGTTTCTGTCTAGGCTGCAGCTTTTTTAGGAAATTAGCTAATGCCATTATTTTCACCACTATAATGCAATTGCGATAGGATTATAAATATATATAAAACATTTACATAATTATTGAGAAATGTGTTTTAGAATGTGTTCTGACAAAACAAGGATTTTCTGTTAAGTCCTAGGACCAAGCATCATCATCACTTCATTGAGAATTACATTTGGACATATTTTGTCTTTACAATGTGTTGCACTGAAAAAACAGATTTAAGTCTATTTGAAATGAACAGCACTTATAATGATTTGGTTCAGTTGAAGCGAAGTGTCAGCATTTTTCTTGCTGTTCTGAATTTGTGTCTGGTGGGTTTATTGGACTTATTGAAAGCAAAATGAAAGGTTTTTTGTTCCTTCTCTATGCGAATTACCTATATTCTGTTGTTATGAGAACACACTTTTTAACTTTCTTTGAAAGGGACTATTAAAATATTGTATTCGTACTTTTGTAATGTTGTTTCTTACTCCACTCATTCTCTATGCCTGTATATTGTAATTTGTAACATTACTTATGCTGCAGCACTTACTGCACTTTCTGTTAATTATATTACTACATGCACTTATTTGGATATTTGAGTGTCTACCAATCAGAGGGTTAATCATTTGATCCCTTTTCCTACAGTCAAGATATTGAAGCGTCCTTAACCCTAAATTGCTACTGTCATCATGTCTAGGGAATTGAAGTGTAAGCTTTGGATAAAAGGCTCAGCTAAATGACATGTAGTGTAATAAAATGCAATATATGCATAGATGCAACTATAAAATATTTCATGTTTGTTCTTGTTATCTAGTCAAGTTTGAGAAACAGAAAAACCCCAGATGATTACATTTCTGGCATCTAACTTATTTTCCCTCTACTGACTTGGATCCCAGCACTTTCGGACAACCGCACACAATCGGAGTCACTAGCAGCAGCACTGACACTGCAAAAGATTTCAACACAGTGCAAAACGCATCCCTGACCACATCTCCCTCATCAAATAGTTCCTCAGCTTTCAATCACTCCCTGCGTTCAGGCGAGGTAAAATCATCCCGGACTGAGGCGGAAGGAGAGGAAGAAAAAAAGGGCTCTGGAGAAGAGTTATGGAGAAGTTTTATCGTCCATCACAAGCCAGGCACAGTGTTGCCTTGAACATGGACAGAGACTAAAGACGCCATGATCTGCAAGGAAACAATGCCCGGGGACAGAGCATCCATCACTGTAGCTGCCCCTGACTCTACTGAAAGAAAAGACGATAGACTTGGAATGACAGAGCGAGGATACAAATGCAATTTATTGAAGTATGAGTAAATAAAACACATAAAAAGAGTATCATAAACTATATGTGGACACAAAGTTCTAAGTATTGAGTACTTTTGCAATGATTAGTTGATCAGAAGAAAAATGATTTTGATAATCGTTTATGTAATATTTCATGCAGAAATATCAGTAAAGGCTAATTAAACCATCCATTATTTTTATTTTGTCTGTTTTATGTTGAGCAAAATACAATTCAAATATATTTTTGGGTTTTGGACTGACGGAGACATATTTACTTTAAAGTGGACCTATCATGCTATATTTGAATAATATATTGTAGGGCCATACCTATATAAAACATGTCTGCAAAGTTTTTTTTTCAAAATACCAAACAGATCATGCATTTTAGCCATGCCTCATTTCGCTCTATTTGCTCTTTTTTAGCCCTGTTTTTGCAAGGGCTGAATCTGTGAGAAGTCTACTTTGCTGCTTTTGTGGCAGACTACAGCGCCACCTACAGGCCTGGCATATGTACTACAGCGTCTCCAGCGCTTTCGAATGGCAATGGCCATGGCTGTCTCCTCCTGATAGGTGGAGAGTTGCCCATATAGGCGGAGCTCCTTGTTTCTGACGTCAGAGATATTTCAAATCTGTATCAGATCCATTACAGCCCCGTTTTTAGAGATTTGGGTATGGAGGAAAAGAGAGAGGGTTGTGTTTTCTGACACTTGGTGAGTTCCCTGACACACCGGGGACACATATTCATGTATAAAAGACGTACAAAATTGCATTTAGCATGATAGGTCCCTTTTAAGTATATGTAGCAAAATGTACACTCTGCTTGAAGAAATAGACATCTTCTGATATTTTTGCAGATTTTTGAGAAACTCGCTCTAGAGGAAACTTTGGGACACTTCAAGTAAAGGGAAAACCTAAGAAGCACAATAGGGCCTCTTTACATTTCCCAAAATGTTCATCTTTGCCCAATGAGTTGTACACAATAATTAAAAAAAATGCAATAAACTAGCTGCTTGTTAGAACTGAGTAATAAAATTCTCATTCACTGTCCAACAGTGTTAAAGGTGTGCTGAGTTTGAGGCACAGTACCTTGCGATCTTGTCACTGCAGGACATGGTGAGTAACCTCTCCCCCTGCAGCACCCCGTCCCACGTCTGGATGGTGTTGCTGGACCTCACAGGGATGGTGCCTTCCCCCGACTCAATTTTGGTCCTTAACTGGCCCCGTGCTTTCCTGTTGGGATGCCTGTCCCCTAGGTCTGAGCGGAAAAACACAAGTTGAAAGATATTAAAAAAAATACATCCACACAAGTATTAAACTCTAGAGGAGTCACAAACTAGATAGAAATAATGCATTCCTATCAATGTGCAAAGACTCCTCAAGAAAAGACAATCTTTAAAAAAAAACTAAACATGGAAAAATGAATTCCACAAAAGCATGACCTATTATTTATTATTATGTTATCAATGTTTTCTGGTGTTCCACCAGCAGGCGCCATCTATTCAGTGACTAATTGAATGTGGCTGTTTTCTATTCACTCTGGCATGTGCAACGGGAAACACTATGACAGGAGTAAGAGGGAGGTTAATCACACAGACAGTGTGGGGGGGCGGGGCGGGGGCAGGCTGATAGAGACAGACAGCGAATGACAAAAAGCTCTAATTACTAGAGCCTTGTTTAAACGTGTCTGTGATGTGTATTCAGATTTCGGGAGCACAATTCTAATTAAATGAAACCAAGCATAAGAGGAAAACCTACAAATTTAATAAAATAAAATAAACTGTTGAATCTGTATTCTAAACTCGGATGAAATTAAAAACACGAGCTGAAGAGAGGCAGGGGTTGTTGTGAGGCAGCGAACGGACAATCTGCTATCCAGTGGTGGAAGAAGAAGAAGTGATATACCTTAGCAAAATGAGTAATGCAAAATGGTTACAACTCTGTTAACACTAAAAGTCCTGTATTCAAAATCTTTATTCTATATAATAACACAGGTTGAGGAATCAAATTATACTGAAAGTACCAAAAGTACATCAACTATTTATGCTAGTGGCCTATTTTAGAATCATACGGTTTATAGAAAATGACTTGACAATGAATATTATTATTTGTACTTTATTTTACTATTTGTATAAATGAGTTGGTTAATACACATCCTTTGTTCAAAATACAAACCTTTTTTTTAATACAGTACAAATAAAGCAAAAAATGTAAAATCAGTTTTTCTTACACTAGATAGTACATTAGAAGGCTTTTCAGCCATAAACCTTGAACAATTGAATTCAATGATTCTTTCTTCTAAACCATCAACGTGTATCTTAGACCCAATTCCAACTAAGCTGTTAAAGGAAGTTTTTCCATTAATTAACACTTCTTTATTAAATATTATGAATATATCTTTATTATCAGGCTATGTTCCACACTCATTTAAAGTAGCAGTGATAATAGCCTCAGACAAAGGACTTGTCTCTATTCTTGTCTTGCTCGCTCTCAGTGCTGCATTTGATACTATCGACCATGATATCCTATTGCAAAGACTAGAGCTCTTAGTTGGCATAAAGGGAACTGTTTTAGGCTGGTTTAGGTCCTATCTATCTGAACGGTATCAGTTTGTGTGTGTCAACGATGAATCTTCCATGCAAACCAAAGTGAGCCATGGAGTGCCACAGGGCTCAGTGCTTGGACCTATTTTGTTCACATTATATATGCTTCCGAATAATTTTGTACATTTCCATTGTTATGCGGATGATACTCAACTATATTTATCCATCAAGCCTGATGAATCCAATTATCTAAATAAAATTCAAGACTGCCTCAAAGACTTAACATCGTGGATGACCTTACATTCTTTTCTGTTAAACACGACCAAAACTGAAGTTATTGTACTCGGCCCAAAGAATCTATGAAACAAATTATCTAAAGATATATTAACTATGGATGGCATTCATTTGGCCTCCAGTGAGACTGTAAGGAATCTTGGTGTTATATTTTATCAGGATTTATCCTTTAACGCCCACATAAAATCAATCTCAAGGACCGCTTTCTTTCATCTACGTAACATTGCAAAAATCAGGCATATCTTGCCTCAAAACGATGCAGAGAAACTAGTCCATGCATTTGTTACTTCAAGGCTGGATTATTGTAACTCTTTATTATCAGGGTGTACCAAAAAGTCAGTTAAGTCGCTTCAGCTAATAAAAAATGCTGCAGCACGTGTACTAACCAGAGTTCGGAAAAGGGACCACATTACTCCAGTTTTGGCTGCCTTACACTGGCTTCCTATAGAACACAGGAATAGAATTAAAATTCTTCTGTCTCGCCTACAAAGCCCTTAATGGGCAAGCGCCCATCGTTACCTTAACCTGTTTAGCCTGAGCCAGTGCTGCTTACCTGGACTCACATTCAGGTTCAGGTCCGGACTCAAGTCCAGAGGTTCAGGTTCAGGTCCGGACTTATAAGTCCGGACCTGAACCCATGGCTTGTGTCAAGTTGTGTGAGTAACTAAAGTGAACTTATTGGGAGCTAATTATCAATTGAAAATAAACTCATAATCAACTCAAATTCAAACTCGTCAGGTTTATTGTGCTCCCTTCCAACTTGTGTCTACATTTCTCTACAAAGTACAAATGTAAAAAAATAAACTTTTTGCCACTTAGTCTACAAATGACTTATGACAGCAACTACAGTGAACTACTACAAAGTTCAAACATTTATTTCATTTACCAAACTAAAGTAACCAAACAGTCCCTGAGCTGACTGAGCCTAAATCCCTAAAACTTTNAGTAATGGCCGCCATACAGAAGCCGACACAATTTTTTTCGTCTTTTCTCAGCGCAAATTTCTCGCTCCTATGGAAGGTTTGAGATGGTTTTAGAACAAAAAGAGAATATACGTAAGTCCCATAGTTTTTATTGGCGAGTCCAAGTACGATTCCGACGTTCCGTTTTAACCGGACTTGAACCGCGAGAGACCTTTTCTCAAGCTCCAGCTACGGGTGCGCACTGGGCCGGCACGGCACTACCTGGAGCCTGTCTTTCAGGTCCTCCAGGCTCGAAAATGACATCGCCAGAACAAATGACCATATCTTCCCCTTCTACAAAGGTTAAATAATAATCTTTTTTTCTCAAAGTAATGAATACCACCTGTGAGTTGGCATGTAGAAAAGTCAAGAATCAATAATAGATGTTTTTTATTTTTAAAGAAAATTCTGATTGGAACTAGTAGGGGAAAAACTGTAAATTATAGTGTCACGTCCAAACATTATTTTTTACATAGTGGAAAACTACCCTTGGATGATTCTAAGGTAAACTAAAAGTTTTTGGAATCCAAAGTACAACTATAATCAGTACCTGTTAATCAAGATTGATTGCAAAACAAGTGACATTTTAATCCTTTTTAGAGAAGTTTAGCAAAAAAAAACCTCACCTCCGAGGCGATTTTGGGTGGAAATGGGATTTTAACTGTTCTCTGGAACCCAGTTGGTCCGCTTTTGGTGATTGAATCTCTTTCTGCCGTTAGAGCCAATAAGAATCGAAGGGGAATCTCCCCCCAACTCACACACAAGCTTAAAACACAAAAGGTGGTGCTTCGCGCACGCAGTTTTTGCACAAGAGTGAAAATATTTCTAGCTCTGACATCTAGGAACGGAAAAGCAGGTTTATTGCTTATGGATTATCAGAAATCATTTCAAAGGGACACAGCCACATTGGATTAACCTATGGATTAACTTCAGGAGCGTATTTATCGTTTTTATGCCATTGAAGACCACTTTTGACCAGACTACGACACAGGTGAGCCATGTTTGCGTTTTTAGCTACCTAGCGCCACATGTTTAGATGTCTGTTCTTGTTATTATCTCCGCGAGTTTGTATCATCGAGTGATAATGTCTGCACCCATCGATTCTGTGTCATCTCACAATGTGAAACGATGGGTTGGATGTGCAGCAAAGATAAATAATAAGGTTTTGTGAGTGAATTTCGGTGCAGTCATCTGTTAGCATTTTTCGCTCGTTGCTAATTCAGAGGCTCAGCGTTAGCATTGTGGATTTCTTTTTTCTCTTTTTTTTCTGTAAATGATCAGTTAGATGAGTTTCTTCCCGTTACATGGATATAAAACATTCATAGTTTATTAAATGAACATGCCCTCAGACACTGTTTCCTGGAAGATGTTGCGGGAGGGCCCCGGTACCGGGGTCTGTCGGGCTTAACCGGTTAAAGAACTCATTATACCCTACTGTCCTACCAGGGCATTACGTTCCAAGAATGCAGGGTTGTTGGTTGTTCCTAGAGTCTCTAAAAGTACAATGGGAGCGGGAGCCTTTTCTTTTCAAGCTCGAACTTTTGTGGAATCAGCTTCCACGCTCTGCTCTTCATCTTCACCTGTTGCACTTGTCATTTCAACCTTAAAAACAATAAAACGGCATGAATGGCTTCGTCGCATTCATCTAGATCAGGGGTGGGGAACCTTTTTCCTCTCAAGGGCCATTTACATTTTTTCAAGATCCTCCGAGGGCCGTACAAATGATTGACCTCTGCTTAAAAATTCTAAAATCACAGCCCATTAATTTCGCCTTTCTTTCATGACTCGCGTATGCATGCACGTGCACGGTTGTGGCATGACCATGACAACAGAAAGATATGGACATAAGATGTGTGCAAATGTATTTAGTTTCCTATCCATGTGGACATGATTTAAGTGGGGGGGGACCTAGTGGGGGGGACCTAACCTCCTCTAGGGGGGTCCGGGGGGCATGCTCCTTTTAAATGTTGAAGTTAAAAGCATCAATCTGGTGCACTTTGAGAGCAACATTAGGAGATCTATGGAAACATCTCAACACCCATATGAAACAGAACTGTAAGCAGATTTCTTTTTCTTTATGGATATTTTACAAATCACTAACCTTTTAAACTGTTCGTGTTTATTAATAACAACTTTATAACAACTTTTTATTTTTTTATTTCATATAGTATTTTATACCTGTTTACTTTATTCTCTTATTTTTTTATAACTATGATCATATAAAGATGTGCCTTTACCTCACTGGTTGGAGAAAAAGCTTCTTATATTCGTTAGTATAGCTAGCTAACCAGATGCTAATAACAACAAAGTTATTGACTGTATGATCAGTATGACAGATGAACAGATCGCCACTGGGCTTTCAATTAAAGACACAGCCACGCAAAAACTGCGGCATGTGTACAGCTCCTTATGGGTACTGCAATTTTTGGAAGACCCGGTGCGACGATCTGGTGCTCTCCGTCAGAACTGCACCCCTGTCAGACGAGACATATACCACGTGATGAAATGTTAGGCTCGTGTTGTGTTCAAGGACCCTGACCTTGGCCAGGAAAAACAGATTCTCGCTTGTTTAATTTTTTTGCGGTCAAGATTTCATTAAAAAAAAAAGTTTTGCGTGTGTTTATAAATTACCTCGAGGGCCGCACCAAATGGCCTCGCGGGCCGTATACGGCCCGGGGACCGGAGGTTCCCCACCCCTGGCTTAGACTGTCGGGGGACACCTTATTACTTCCTTCTGTCTGTCTGTACCTGTGCACTTTCATGTTCCGAATAACCCAGCGTCCCCAAATTAATCTTTGGTGTCTATCTACGCCGGGATCCTGAATCATGGCTGATCCTGTTTCTGCTGTCCTGTTTCCTGGATCCTGAGTCATGCGTCATGGATCCTGCATCCAGAGTCCTGGATCCTGAGTCCTGGATCGTGAGTCCTGGATCGTGAGTCCTGGATCCTGAGTCCTCGATCCTGAGTCCTGGATCCTGTGTCCTGGATCCTCTTTCCTGAGTCCTGAGTCCTGGATTTGAGCCCTGGACTTCGAATCATGGCTGAACCTGTCACTGTGGTCCTGCCTGACTCTCATCATACTACTTCCCTGATGGCTCCCACAGGATTGTTGACATCCTCGTGGATTCATCTTCTTATTATAGACACATGCATTTCCAAACATTTGGTCTACCTATGCTGTAAAATGTATTATCTCTTCGATTTACACACGGCATCTATAGCACTTCTGTCCGTCCTGGGAGAGGGATCCCTCCTCTGTTGCTTTCCTGAGGTTTCTCCCAATTTCTCCTTTAAACTATGGGGTTTTCTCTGGAAGTTTTTCCTTGTACAATGTGAGGGTCTAAGGACAGAGGGTGTCGTATTGTCATACTGATATTCTGTACAAACTGTGAAGTCCACTGAGACAAATGTAACATTTGTGATATTGGGCTATATAAATAAACATTGATTGATTGATTGATCTTACGTGAAAGAAAGAAAGAAATATTATTAAATGAAAAATCTAATAAAAAAATCGAATCATTATCAAACAAATTTATAATAACATTCATATTAAAAATACATAATTAAATAAAAAGGACTAATATTTAGAGTTACATTAAGATTAAATCTGTTTACAAGACTACTTAATGATTATTGATGCATTAATGTTTCTATCACAGCTGGTAAAGATGGAGCTAATATTAATTACTTCATATAATGCAATGGGATATTTTAACCTTTAATAATATGTCCGTGTTTATTTATTCATTGATGTTTGTGTTTTTATTTTTAGTGTAATTTGTAACTTAACCTGATGGAGTAAAAATAAATATATAGGCATCCAAAATGTAGTGGAACAGAAGTATAACATGATCATTAAAGTTCAGTACTGTAAAATACAAGTATCTCAAAATTGTACTTAAGTACAATACTTGATTAAATGTACTTCTTTACGTTCAGTACCTTCTACTCCGGCCTCATGTGGAGAGAAGATCCTGGCGTCTCCGCAGGGCGAGGTGCTGATGTAGAGGTGGAACTGAACGTTGTCCTTCAACCTGTAGCCTCCCTTTTCGCACGACACGAATATCGACTTGTTGTTGTCGTCTTTGCTGTGGTTGTGACAAAGATATAAGAGACAAATTAAGACCACCCTCACAATCAGCATTGTAGATCATTTACTAACTCAGAAAATGAGGTGCCGTCCACTGACCTGAGGAATAACTCCAGCTGGGTGTAGAGGTACCTGATGAGTGAGCGTCGGGCGATTATCTCAGCGTGGCAGTCGTTAAGGGCCAGCCCGCGGTCGCTCATGTACTCACCGTTGATGCATTTTGTTCCTGTGGAAACACAAATTACCTGTGCTTCCTTCACATCGGTCCCTGTTGGGGGTAAAGGGAACAAAGACATATGAGTATTTGTACACTCATCTTCAAGAACATACTGTACATGTACTACTGCTCTATATTGAGTTTTAATGCCCTTAATAGGACAAAGTGAGATCATCTGCAAACTGTCATATAGTTATATTTAGATTTAGTTTTAAAGGCCAACTACTGTCCTTGTCTAAAACTGCAGTGACTTTTTTCACATCCATCTGCTGAAGGTGGAAAGTCTTTCTGTGCTCAGCTTGAGTCTTACCTTAAGTTCATACAGTACTGTATACAAGCATGAAAACGTCAAGGTGAGAACTTGACGCCTCAAGGACATTGAGATTTGACTTGTCAGCAAAGTAGGGGACATGTTGTGTACAGCACTTACATTTTGGAAAGTAATTAGCATATTAATGAATGTTTTAGGATTTTTCAATGAGGGAGAATTTCTAAAAGTTATTGGTTCTAACTTTAAAATACAACTTTTTGGGATTTTTTTTAAACTTCCAAACAGAGTATGTTATGTCATAAACCATTAAAAAGATCGATAAATATAATATGTACCATTAGTATAACAGTGAGAGCTGTTTAAGTTCACAATGTTTTTTGCGTGTAAAATGTTGTGAGTGTCAAGGACAGATTGAAGAAAAAAGTGAAATACAAACATATAAAATACTTCAGTACAGTTATACCACTGGTGAGAAAATTGGGTGATGATAAATGTTGTAGCATATGCTTAAAAAAAGGCCATTAGATTCTGACCAAACACGGCAAATATATACGTAGTTGTAAATATTGTCAACTTTTTTCTATGAGTTTTGCAACTTAAATTACTCCTTTAGGTAAACCTTAAGAATTTTCTGTCAGTGCCAGATTTTGTAAATATAACAGACCATATTTCCCCCTCAAATCTACCTGTAGTCATGACGACCCCTGCTAGGACTTTCCGCCGTGCATGTGGAGAGGTGAAATTTTCTGTCAGCTCGCTGAACTTATCCACCACCAGACGAGAGACTGCATCAGCCAGAACCTAGAATCACACACATACATACACACAGCCACACAAACACGAGCTTGTGTCAGTTATGTCAGTTTACGAAAGCGCATCTGATGTTATCCTCCCCTAGAGCACCGTGTACCTGTCACAGTGATCACATTCAACTCCAAACAAGCGTCAGAGCGTTGAAACGGCAACAAGTGAAACTGGGTTTACCCCCTGAGGTATACCTAACCCTCTTTCAAGCAACACAGTCTGAGTTCCGCATGACAGTGAACAATTCCCACCTCCCTTCTGTCAGCGAAATAAAAAGAAAACAAGTAAACCCGAGCTACACATGTGAACAATAGAGTTTTGTTGACATTCCGTAAGATTTGAAACTTGTGTCTTAACTCTGGGGGAAGTGAACTTCCCCCCCCCTTTTTTCTTAGATAGCCGCCTCCTCTTGCTGGCTCTTTATCCATTGCTAATGTGATGGAAAATGACGACAACCAAGAGGGGAGATGACGGCTGGATGACCACAAATGAAAGAGATTAGCCCAATATTACTTCCCAGCTACTTTGGAGTCATCCACTCGTAGCGGGATCATTTGACTTTCGAATGTACCAAGGTCGGCTATGGTGTAGGAATGACTATTCATCTCTAGGGTTACAAAATAGCGGACTACATGTCAGAAAATGTGTCCTTTTAGGAGGATAAGAACACCAATTTTCCTTGTTGCATCCCTAAATAAGTCTGATGTATTTTTCAGTTCGGGCGCCAACAAAAAACATCTATTGAACTTAAGTTATCATTTTTTTGCAACTGCAATGGACTGCGTTCCCATTAGTTCTCGGCCAGATGGAACCAGGCGGCAGAAATTAAAGACCAAGCGACAGAGAATTAATAGAGCAATTAGTGGGGGTGCTATCGTTCAAATGGGCTTCTTGTCGAATAAATCAGCTGACAAGTGGAGAGAGTGAGTAAAGAGAAAAAAGGGGGTTGGATGGGAGGGACTGTTGACAGTGTGCTGTGCTGATTAGCTTTGGAAACTGTGTTATCTCTTTGAGCACACTGTCACGGCTCTGACAGTCACCTCTACATTGGCATCAAAAGCGGACCCCAATCCTTTGTCCCTGCATACCTGATGGGAATAATTTTGTAGTGGTATCCTTCTAGAAACACATTGCTTGACAGGTTTAGGGTTAGGGTTGTATAGTTCTGTCAAATACTTGAGTTGTAACTGACCTTATGATACTATTTTGACATGTTAAAAGCCATCCATTTTGGAATACACTCGTTCGGAAGAAGGGTGTAATTCATTTGAGAACAAGTGATTTACGTAGGAAGACCGAAGATATGAACCAAGCACTGGAATCTTGATAATCGGATTACAATGTGTATCTCATCTGGATCTAATGCATGGTGTTAAAAACTGATGACTTTTTATAGTCTAACCCATTTTAGCATTTGGGATTTCAACTTTATCTTTTTTTCGACCCCCTTCTTAAATTCTAATTCGCTTTTCAAGTATACTGATGATTGACAAGGTTGAGTGAATTCTCAAATGACATTTTTAATCATGTTATCACGTTATTAAGTTGAAAGGCAGATAACACGTAGATTAGGGATCTGCTGTAAATAGACAAATTAGAACAATAGCCCGCAACTTTAAGAGTTCATTCCAGTAATTATGACTTTGAAGTGTAGAACTTCTTAAAGGTGACCTATCATGCAAAATGCACTTTTGTACGTCTTTTATACATGAATATGTGTCCCCGGTGTTCCAGGGAACTCACCAAGTGTCAGAAAACACAACCCTCTCGTATTGTCCTCCATACCCAAATCCTCTTAAAAAGGGGCTGCAACAGATCTGATACAGACTGATCCAGATTTGAACACTTCTCTTACGTCACAGAAGGTGGCGCTACGGCTATTGGGCCAACTCCACCAATCAGGAGGAGACAACCACGGACATCGAATTTCGAAAGCGCTGGAGACGCTGTAGTATATATGCCAGGCCTGTAGATGGTGCTGTTCTCACAGAATCAGCCCATGCAAAGACAGTGTTAAATTGAGCGAAATGAGGCATGGCTAAAATGCATGATCTGTTTGGTATTTTGAAAAAGAATAGGTATAAATATACCTTACATAGGTATGGCCCTACAATATATTATTCAAATATAGCATGATAGGTCTCCTTTAAGTAAACTTTGTGATATCTTTTCATGGGGCCCAAAATCCCTGGTGGCGCCCCTGGCCCTGAGTGACACACACCTATGATATAACGTTATTGAACGTAATTACCCGACTGGAGTAAAGGTTGGTTTTACACATGCAGACCAAAGTCCAATAATATAAAAATAATATGCAACTTTTGCAACACTTAGTTGGTAGGCTACTTTAACTTTCGTTTTTTGGTAACATCAAGCACTTCATTTTCGTGTTTCAGGCTAGAGTATTTTTATGAAACGTGTCAACAAACAAGTGACTTAAGCGGAAACAATAAATCATCATTATCTGATGGAAGAAAATAAATAGTGTGCAAGAAAAGTTTTTCAGAAGAAAAATAAACAAAAACCGCTTGTAATATGAACAGCAGGGTACAGAACGTCTATGCACGCTGCATAAAGTGCTTACAGTAGGTTACAGTTACAGAGGCAGATAAGGAAGTAAGGCTGTAAAGTTTAGATATTAATAAAGGAAACAACCAACCTGTTGGATCCATGAAGCAGGCCCAGAGGACAGTGAGGAGGGACTGAGGGGCTGGGAGGGGCAAGACTGAAACATTTAACTGAATGTGTTGATATGCGTGTTAGCGCCATCTGGTGGGAAACAATGCAACTGTTGCTTTTGCAAGCTGAGCCACAATGAAGACAACAGGAGAACGACATTTTAGGCTACTTTATTTACCAGCAATTTGAATATTTTGGGTTAAAAGCTCAGTATTTAAGGATGCAAGAAAAACTCAGTGCAAGCTCCAGGGAGTATCATCAGAAATATGGTTGTTATGTTTTGAGATTCAAGCTTTAAGCTACAAAGTGTGATCAAACAATGTTGATAGCATTAGTCTCTTCCATGTGTGTGTGTTGTGTGTGTGTGTGTGTGTGTGTGTGTGTGTGTGTGTGTGTGTGTGTGTGTGTGTGTGTGTGTGTGTGTGTGTGTGTGTCAGAGTTGGCTGAAAGTGATCCTTGGCGGGGTCTCAGGCTGGAGGATGAGGGTGCATGTGGTTCTGATGTCCTCTGAGGATGACACGCTGAGATGGAAGCTCAGCAGGATCTAAACGGAGAGGGAGGAGAGAGGAGAGGGAGGGGGAGAAGGTCATGGAGGTGTTAATACTGAGTGAAGAGCACATGTTAAGAAGGATCACAGTTATGCTATACTTAGCAACAGTTATTAAAAGGTTCGTATTTCTATTTTGTGCCTCTAATGTGACATGTTTAGAGGCTTTAATGTTCATAATCTGCTTTATTTTTTATAAATACTGCCTGTGCTGCAGCACCTCTTTTCACCCTCTGTCTGAAACCAGAGCCCAGTCTGCTCTGATTGATTAGCTGGCCGGGTCTTTTGTGATTTGTCAACTGCTTAGAGATATCCGGCCCCTAGCATGTACAATGTGTTTGAGCGCTAGCCTATCAAATGTGAGTGTTAAATAATGATAGAGAAAGGAGGCGTTTCAGGAAAAATACAAATAAAAAGTTAGTGGAAAATTAGATGTGAATTATTTCCATTTTATGCTTTTTGCTTCACATCCTTCCTCTCTGACTTCATCCTCCTTTTCTCATCTGCTATTACTCACATGCATGAGTAAGAGCTGCATCTCGTTCTCAGCAATCCTCCTCCCGACACACTGCCTTGCCCCAAAGCCAAACGCCAGGGAGCGAAACCCCCCTGCCCCCTCTTCTCTCTGGCCCCCCTCCCTGCTGCTGCCCCACCGCCCGGGGTCAAAGCGCAGCGGATCCTCAAACACATCCGCACTCCTTCCCAGGGGGTATAGACAGGCCTGGACCATGGTCTGAGGAGAGAGAGGATGGCCGTCACACACACTGAGGTCAGCTGAAGCAGTGATTGCTCCACACTGTGACAATGATCACTCACCCCAGCAGGAATGTGGTAATTCTGAATAACAATGTCTTTGATGGGATACCGCTGCACTGTCGTTCCCACCGGGTATAACCTGACACAACACACATACACACAGCACACACACACACACACACACACACACACACACACACACACACACACACACACACACACATGTGTTACCATTGACTAGGAAATATGGAACATATAAGTCATGTATAAACAATATATCACATTCATCATCACATATATCAGTAAATACATCACATACGTTCAAAAACATTGCATTTAGCAAAAAAAGGAGAGAAGAAACATTGTGCAGACATGAACTTTAATGCCCATGCTCTAAAGCACTCTTATATCTTTCTGCCTCCCTATTAATGATACTTTCATGAAAACCTCAACACAATTTATCTTTATTGTGAATTGAGACTTTTGTCTTATATTTTGGATATGGTAATTTAGCATGTTGTCTTTGCCATCTTTCTTTTCCTGGTTTTGATTAAAGGTTTAAATGGTTTTAAAGCATAATGAAGGTATTATATACTGATAGGAACCTGCAGGCCACAGAGTACATACACACTGCAGAGATTAAGTGTGTGTATCTAGGTGGCCTACTTTAATCAGGCCATGAGCAGATGTCTTGAGTATGCTGTACCTGAGAATCTCCTTGATTGTGCCCTTCAGTAGAGGCGCCCCCTGCAGGGTTTTCTGAGGGTCACCACCAGCCTGTGCACATGACACTCTCACCTGCTGCCTCACCCTCTCCTGCACCTCGGGGTTACGGCCCAGCTCAAACAGAGCAAACTGCAGGGGCACCGCTGTCTGCAGAGGGGGGGGGGAGGGTGACAGGGAGTCAGTGACAGGTGACAGGGAGTGAGTCAGTGACAGGAAAACAAACACAAGCAACAACACACACACACACACACACACACACACACACACACACACACACACACACACACACACACACACACACACACACACACACACACACACACACACACACACCGTCCTCTCTTGGTCCCCCTCATCAGTCACTCTCCCTCCCACCTGTGCTGTTAAATCTTTCAACAGGAACAACTTGTGAGTGTTGAAACATAGTTGATCTTCATTTGTACTTGTATTTTCACAATTGAATACTGTTTATTTAAATGTTTACTTTTTATACCAATATTCAGGTTATCATTTGCAACATCCGTCGTCCTATTATTTGGTGTATCATGATGAAACCTATTTGTGATGTAGACTAAGTTTCTCCTACTGGATCTGTGGGCGACAGTTTGAGAAAGCTCCCGTCTGTGTCTGTGGTGAGGTTTGCCTCTAGCTCTGGGTCAAGAGAAGTTGAGCTCCTTCCTGTTTCCCCCCTCCCTCAAGAGGTAGAGGAAGTTCCAGAGGGGATCAGGATCTGTGGGAACCACTCACAGGGAACCAGAGGAAAAGGAAAGGAAACAGAGCAGCTGGATGGAGGGGAAGCTCTGAAACAGGGGCCTCCTCTCTGTTAGTAATGTGGATCCAACCCACTACCTGTACACAGGTGTAGTTTGTGTCAGAAAAATGTAACAGTGCCATGACGCATACTTCCATTAAAGATCTCCCATCGTGCTATTTTTAGGCATATATTATCAGATATATAAAAACATATAAAAAACACATCTAGATAAGATAAGAGATGAGATAAGATAGAACTTTATTGATCCCAATTTGGGAAATGTTTGTGTTGCAGCAGCATAAAAAGACAGCAAGAAATGCTGGTCTTGATGATTAGGCCTATGTTTGGCCTCCTTGGTCCGACCTCCCACCGTTCTCTGTTCACCTCACTTTTGACTTATCAAAAAAGCGTGAACAAACCTCTCAACTATAGGTCAAATGTAGCAAAATTCGTAACGAATAACGAAACATACAGCCCCCGCCTCTAAGTAACCTAA
Source organism: Notothenia coriiceps (assembly GCF_000735185.1). Classification (NCBI taxonomy): domain Eukaryota; kingdom Metazoa; phylum Chordata; class Actinopteri; order Perciformes; family Nototheniidae; genus Notothenia; species Notothenia coriiceps. The sequence continues at coordinate 147,047 of NW_011348502.1, forward strand.
CAACGAGGCGTTTTTTAGCGGTTCGAAGTCTGTGCGGGTCGAAGTTCTAAAACAAGTACGGACATCACCTCTGCCCAGCACTCAAAAAAAAATAAATCGGTGTTCGTCCCTGTGCCGCATTCTACGGAGCTCCGAAAGTAAACTGTGTAAGGCACGCCGAAAGTAGTAATGACAGACCGAGCTGAATTAAGGCTGGTGGAAAGCAGACATTTTAAGAAGGTGAAAATAGCTGTGAAGGGCTCACAAACCACGAGTACCACGAGACATTTAACGCGACCGAAAGTAGCGTGATAATCGGTCCTGAAGTGGCGATTTTCTTAGTGACTCCGACGCCACCAGGTCTCATCTTTCACTTAGCGTCTTAATTATATATACAAAGTGCGATGACGGAACAAAGTCAAACGGAGAAAGAATGCAAAGGGAGCTGCCGAGGAGACTTGGGACCGGACTTAGGTCTACCGTTCGCCATGCAAAGCGGTTAAATAGGTATCGCGTCTGGGATGGCATAAAAGTACCGACGTTCCATTCGTCGACAAAAGTAAACACCCTAAAACCGCGACCAACACGGTGTCTGATTAACAGAGGGATCCCTTGTATTAGCGCGTTATAGGTAAAAACTGCCCTAATATAAAAAAAAAATGAACAGTGAAACCTTAAGGGAGCATGGGGGACGTCAAGGAGCAGCATGGTGATCCCATTCGTCATGGGCCAACCCTTTGTGACGAGATGCCAGACTTTGTCTCCTGACTCCCAGATTTTACGACTAGTATCATACAGTGGTTCTGCTATTGTCTTTTGTAATGACGGATGAATCAAAGACCGGGACCGTGCTCGTTACTACATTTGTAGCGGTTATCATATTGTAAAATAACATCAGTTAGAACACTTTGACTCTCATTTTTCATGTGTTGTAACGTTTAGTTGGTTACTGTACATTGTTTTTATTGGTATTTACTTTTAGATTATTGTATCTACTTAGTAAATTTGCATGTTTGTTACGGAGAGGGTTCAATATGTACTCCTCTACCTCGGCCTACATACCAACACAGCCAGCGCTTGCCTCGGCTAAGGAAAACTTGCCGAGAAACCATGCTTGCTCCCCTGGCTCAGCATGAACCACTTCGGCAAGAAAAATAGCGAGTTAGCAACCAGGGCGTGAGTGACACGGTTTTAGGTGAGCGGAAAATTTTTCGAACTAAACAAAAGGGTTTGCATAAGACACTTCTGGGGCGGGATGAGACGACCACCATCCAAGTCGGGCTCCTCACTGCTACGCCCACCCAGAATTGTTCCTTAGCGGCTCTCTCTTCCAGTATTGTTCACCAATGTCCTGTCCATCTGGTCGCACAAAAAGGCCTACCTTTACTCGGTTGCGCTTTTGCGTCGTCGTAAACCTACGTGAGGTGGTTTTGGTCTGTCACCTATTCTCGCGTGGTAAACATTTCCGTTTTATAGGACAATTCGTCTCAGTTGATTATTAGAGGGTAGCCGGTGAATTTTTGTGTCATAGTATTAATTCTCTACGAACTTAAAGTAAGTTCCGTTCCTTTGAGAATAAATGAATTGTGTATGTCTCCCAGGTTAGTTTCACCATGAAGTGCTTACTTAATGTCCTCGAGACTGATATCGAGAACGGTGAGTGTGTGCGTGTGTGTATGTATGTGTGAAAAACAGTCAAGACATGACAATACGACAATCAAGTCAGTAGCAAGATACCACTTGTACTTGTTTAAAGAAAAAGAACAGAAAATTAAACATAANCGTAGATTAGGGATCTGCTGTAAATAGACAAATTAGAACAATAGCCCGCAACTTTAAGAGTTCATTCCAGTAATTATGACTTTGAAGTGTAGAACTTCTTAAAGGTGACCTATCATGCAAAATGCACTTTTGTACGTCTTTTATACATGAATATGTGTCCCCGGTGTTCCAGGGAACTCACCAAGTGTCAGAAAACACAACCCTCTCTATTGTCCTCCATACCCAAATCTCTTAAAAAGGGGCTGCAACAGATCTGATACAGACTGATCCAGATCGTCACAGAAGTGGCGCTACGGCTATTGGGCCAACTCCACCAATCAGGAGGAGACAACCACGGACATCGAATTTCGAAAGCGCTGGAGACGCTGTAGTATATATGCCAGGCCTGTAGATGGTGCTGTTCTCACAGAATCAGCCCATGCAAAGACAGTGTTAAATTGAGCGAAATGAGGAATGGCTAAAATGCATGATCTGTTTGGTATTTTGAAAAAAAAGTATAAATATGCCTTATATAGGTATGGTCCTACACTATATTATTCAAATATAGCATGATAGGTCCACTTTAAAAACTACAAGGTAACTATAAAGCCTTGCATTCCTCATGTTGGCTTTTAATCATGGTATTCTTACAAGCTCTTTTTCAACCATGGTCAACGGTACTGTATAATGAATGACTTACAGGCATGACACATCCTATAAAACATGATAACTGCTTGTTTTGGAAGATTTATTCTGGAAAAACCGTAACCGTTTCTTTCTTAACGCTTACCAGAAATCCAAATTAAGTCTCAGCAATCCCACTGGAAGAAGTTTGGATCAGTTTTATGGACCATGCTCATGTTTTTTGGTCTTGTCCATGTAAACAATTTTTAGAAATAAGGGGGCCTTTTAATATAAGAGATTCTGCACCTGATATCCTTATTTTATCTGTCTTCCTCCTTTTTGAACCTTGGAAGTATCCCGAAACGTCATAAAAGCGATATATAGATTTTGAGGGTTATCGTGGCCGCAAGTAAAAATAAATCCATTACAAAACGCTGGTTTAAGAAGAACTCCCCGTACATTGCTCTTCATAGTAAGATTATGAACTCTATTCGCTCAATGGAAAAAACTACTTTTACTATCCGAACCCAAAAGGAGAAGTGGGATAAATATTGGGGAAAAATCAGATATCTTAAAAATGTCACTTCCCCTTTTCTGAACTCTAAAAACATAACATCACAAACATAATACAGCAGTAACTCAAGATAACAACCCATAGAATGGGTGTCTTTGGCTAGTTAAGTTCACAAATCAATGTGCACTAAAAAAATAATTCATACCTCTAAGGCCTTTGAGACATTACATAGTTGCATTTCTGTTTAATGGCAATGGCAAACTGTATAGAAAATAAACAACTTACCTGGGGTAGATGAAGCTGCAATCCCTCACTCGGAATGGGTTGCCGGGATGGTGTCTGGTCTAGCTGCATGTTGAAGAGAGTAGAGAGGGCGGCCTGCGCTGCCCGGGCTTTAGCCAGCTTCTTGTTGCGCCCTGAGCCTTCAAACGTCTGTGTATCCACCGTTACTGACATCACAAAATTCTTGGCATGACTTTCTCCGCTCTCTGAGACAAAGTCATACTTGAGGCCTGGCCTGAGCTCATTGAGGATCATGACTGGGTTTTTACCACTGGAAGGGGAGCTGAATATTGACAGAGGGGGCAATGGGGCCTGGACAAGGTTGCTGCCAGGAGGTGTGGGAAGTGGGTACTCCCCTAATGAGTTTAAGGAGCTGTTACCATTTGAGCCTAGAAAGAAGGCCTCTTCAGGTGCGGCCGGCGTTTCAAAGCCATTGAAGAGCATGTCAGGGAAGTCGGCTTGGTCAGATGTAAAGTCTGTGTTCACTGTCAGTGTTCGGCCCATGGCCAGGTGCGCCTCAGAGGCATTGGGGAACTGGACGAAGGAACGCAGGGCTTTCTCTGCTGCATTTAATTTGGCCTTCTTTTTAGTGGGGCCCATGCCCTCAAACATCTGACCATTGACCTCAACAGTCATGACAAAAACTGGTGCATGTACTGGTCCCGTCTGAGACAGCAGTTTGTACTGTAGACCCGGTTTGATTTCGTTCAACTGCATCAGAGCATTCTTGGGCAGGACCGGCCCCGGCGTTTTCTTGCGCTTCTTGGCCCGGAACTTGGAGTGTGTGTGCCCATTGTTTCCCTCTTCCAGGGGACGTTTGCGACTGCCAAGGCCGCTTCCATTGGGGAGCTGTTCAGCCACTCCCACCCCGTCTTTGCAGGACACGTTGTCCAGGTTTCGGTTTTCCTTAACATCTGTGCTGCTCGAACCTGCGGTGCCCAGAAAGAGTAACTTACAACGCCTTCGTTGCAGGATCTTGTAAATGCAAAATTTATAGATTCCTTTATCACTCTTTGGAACTGAACCAATGATTTGTGTTCCTTTATGAAAGCAAGAGAAGCTTTAATTGTATTGAGCATTTAACCTATAGTACGTTGTTATGACTGCGAAGAGTCAGAGACAATCTGTACATCTACTGTTGTTTATGATATCCCAAGTTCTTAAAAACGGTCATCATTCAAAACAGGATAGGGACTATATGTCACTATGTTTGACTATATTTTGTTTTTTGATTTTTAAATGAACTTGTTTATATATCTTCATAACAAAAAAGTTGTTATTCTGAAGGTCAGGGTAAATTGGGAGAATTATATTTGCAATTAAACAATTCCTGTACTTCTCAGGTAAGTGTTGATCTCAAACAATAATGCACACAAATACACACATATCCACGCTTAATATGGACGCACACAAAGCTGTTCTTCATCCACTCTGTCAAATTTTTAATCGCTTGAGTGCCTACAGAGAAATTAGTTACATTTTAAATGTTCAGTTTGAAACTGCGGCTCCTGAAATACACTCTACTGGGGAACACATATCACTGAATCCAGTTAGCAAAGTGGATGGAATATTGGCAAAAATTTTCATTTATAACATCCTTCAGCAAAGGCTTGATAGGTTACTCCTTGCGGTACTCAGGAGAAAGAGAGGCCGCAGTGTGCATGAGTGGGATTGTAGGTTGGGTTCAGGGAGTGCAGGGGAGGAGTGCAGGGGGAGGAGCTGAGGACCAGGCAAACAGGAGGATACATCAAAGAGGCGGGAGGAGAGGACTCCACCTACTGCAGGATCCTAAAGTCTTGGCTGGTGACACGTGGGAGGTTAAAATGCCTTACACCCATTTTACATGAGATTTTGAAAGGAATGACTGTCGTATTCAGAATGAGGAATTAGAGATCTGTATCTAATGAGGTGCCATTCATAAGACCCTGCGCCTCTGAGATCCCCCCCATGGAGCTTTTCAGAGAACACAGTGTTATAGGTTGCCAAATGTACTGACATGCCGTTACCATCTGCATACATTGACATGTCTAATAAAAAAAGGCCTAAAGTAAAGAACACAAACTGAATATCCGTCAACTCACAAGCAGTATCTGCACTTTAAACATGCAATATTTATTTTGGTGTGCTTGCATTCTGAAAATTGCTTTTATGCAAATATGATTTTTGCTAATAAATGTAGGAAAAGAGGGAATGTGCACAACAGTAGCGGAAAATAATGGTGAAAGGTTAAATGTGTGTTGGACAGGGACTCAATCTCAGCCAAGGACCTTTAACCACCACATATGCTGCAGCAATAGTTGAGTAATTTAGGCAAGTCAAATGAAGACTTTCTAAATGAATTGTTTTATAATATTCAGCACGTAGCACTGCAGCTCATTATGTTTCATTATGAGTGCATAGACTTTTCGGCTACTGCAAATGTGGGAAGTCCATTACATTTAATGCATATTGTTCAATTGTTTATCAAGCGATCAATACCTCCAATAAAACAGCTATATTTGTGGGAGTATAGAGACCAACAGGTCAATCGAGAAAAATGCAATCACACACTGAAAAACTGTAACATGCTGCACAGAAAGAAAAACAGTAAATATAATGGCACACCAAAGAAAAAGAAACTGGAGTTCCTTTTTTCTGTTAGACAATGTATCATTCAACACTTTCTCTGCAGAGTTAAAATTGGTACAATTAGTTTTATCGTATATATTTTCTTGAAGTGTGAGGGATATTACTAATATCAGATCAGAGGAAAAAAGCCATTGAGTAAAACAGCCATGACACCATGCATTAATTATGGCACACACATGCAGTCGGGCCATTATCATGCCAGCGTCTGTGTAATCAGTTCCCATTATTTATGCAAAACACAAATCATCCCATATGGTTGGATATGCTGAAGTTTAAATTCCCTTGGGGGGTTGCACGATCTTAAAAATACAGGAGAAATATTTTATCACAGCTTTATTTGAACTTGTTTGATTCAGGGATGATTCATGTGATTAAAGAATGTCACGAAATGCAAAGGTTGTCAAATAAAAGATAAAGATTCTTTCATGTTCTCCTTTGGTGTTCCCTTGGTATTAAGCACATACGCTTGAGTGAACTTGGGCTGTATTTTATCTTCAAATGTATATTTTGACTGGCAGTAAAAGGAGGCTTCAGGGACTTTGAGAGACAACAAAGACCATTTTGTTAATCTGCTTTTTTTGTCTTATCACGTAACAACAGAGCACAAACACGCAGTATGTCACTACAATAGGAGCTGTTCGTTTGTATTGCAGGTTAGTGCACCGCTGGGATGACAGGTCTCTTTGAATGTGAGCTCGGAATCTCTAAGGTGTTGGGGAAACATATTCAATCAAGTCTTTCCGTGTCTTTTGAAGCTCAGTTACTGAGTTCACACCGAAATGTCTAATTAAAGTTCAATAAGCTGCAGTTGAGAGGATTTTCTGAAGAGAGATACGGAGGTAGAGGGAATCTGTAATACGACATGAAGCCTCTCAGATGTAATGATTAGTTCTTCCCTTTAAGTTTCCTGGCTGTGTGTGTATTTGTGTGTGTCTGTGTCTTGGTTCAGGTAAGGGTAAGTTACGATTGCTATTATGGAGGTGAACCAATTTAAATGTATTCAGCAACAAAGTTTCTGTTAGATTTAAAATTTGAATACATTAGTGTGATTCATTTGGCGTATTGTACGGTGGCCGACAGGTGCAAACGCCCAACTACTGCCCCAAACACGCTGGGCTTTCAAAAACAGTGTAAATATAAAAACAAGAATGTGTGCCGGTTTGTTTTGAGGTTATTGCAGCGTTTTGTTTTTTAATGCAGTGTTTTGTATTTTCAGTGTTTTGTTTCTGCAGCGCTTTTAATAAACGCTCAAGTTGGTGAATGTTTTTCTAAATGTTAAGCATGTGTTGCCAAGTTGGTGAATATAGCTACATTTGAATGTGCATCGTTTTTGAAATTGCATCAGCAGTTTTGGGCTGTTTGCCCAACTCGTTTGCCCCTGTCAGCCACGGAAGTGTTGCAAGTTATATTATACAAATGGGCTAGGACCTTTTCTAAATCTGATTACACATCAGGCAAAATATGAGGGAAGACATGCGTGCAGACAGAATGATGAGAAACAAAAATATACATGCAGACATTTAGAAAGAAGGGACCACACAGGAAGACACTGACTGAAAAATTAGGAAAATCACAGTCTACTCACTCATATTCTCCTCCTCATCCACATCCATGGCCGCGGGTTTGATCTGACCTGAGAGCAGCCTTGCCCCCACTGCACCTGAAGATCATAGAGGACATAAAGGTGGACTGCATTAGCAAGGACAGAGTGACACACATAAACACATTTGAAGACCCTGAGTGGCTACAGCGATGAAACATTACTTGAAGCAAAATGCACATATTGCAGTGTGCAAGCAGCCCGTAATGTAGACATATAAATATTCAGATACTGAGAGATATCAAGGTGAGAGAGGAGGCCAGGGCTGACAGGCCTTAATAGCAGGAGCAGTCTATTGTGACTTTAATATCCCTCCGATTAGACCTCGTTTCCCACTGCCTGCTGAGAGATATACAGCGAGTGACATGGCCAAGTTACTCCATTACCGCACACACATACACACACAACTTATCCCAAGGTGGAGAGTGCGATTAAAGCTCCATTAAGCAACATTTTTCAAACAAACCTAAAATCAAATGAGTTTCTGCAATCTGACGTTCATTCTGCCGACTACACTGATGATGAACACCCAACTCTAAGGCTATTTAGGCACGTTTTAAACTGAAACCATTTTGCCATTATTTAAAAAGAAAAAACATCCATACTTCCAAATTTCTCAAATATCTTGGTACTGTAAGTGTTTTACATGGTATAAGCCACCAATACATGGCAAATATAAATGTCAACTTGGTCATCCGGTTCGAGATGTGAAATACCAGAGGGTATTGAAAAACCAAAGCAGTGGAAGACACGAAAATAATTAATGAAATTATCTAGAAATGTCAAAAGCATACTTTCTATATTTCAAAAACTACTTAAGAACCACTCAAAGGTGTACTCCACTTTAGTATTACATTGTTAGACCCAGAATGGAAAGTAAAAAAATAAAAGATCAAAATCGATGCAGCGATAGAGGCAACACCCTTTTTTATTCCTCTCATTCTTGTTCCTTATCAAAACAAGGCAGCTACATAACCCAATATCAGCCGCTGTTCATCGATTTAATGATCTCCAAAAGAATAATTTCAGAAGAGGAGTTTACACCACTACCACTGGCTGATACTAGCAGTACGCTAGTTACAGAAGTAAAAGCTGTAATCAGCCTCCGCACAAACCACTTGAAAAGTCGTGGCGCGACAAAAAAATATTGCTGAGAGCAGGGCAGATGAGTGCGGAGTGATGAAACAGACTAACCAAAAAAGTTAGAAGAGGAAGAGAGTAGCAAAGCGGGGAAGGCGAAGAGCGGCGAAAAAACGAGAGAGAAAGCAGGAGAAAGATGGCATTATGATATAGAACAGATTGTGCTGATTCTACTCTCCCTCCACCCGTCTTCCATCAGTGGCCCCATTCCTCAGCCAGACACTTTCTTAAGCTAAACTAAATGGGCTAATTAATCTGGGCTAATGGTGGGTGACAGCAAATATGCTAGCACAATTATCACCCTATTACAGATTCATATTCCATCCCCTAATTGAAAATGAAAAGGTGGGGTGATCGGAGGATGGGTGGGAGTAGGTCCAACAGAGTGGAAGATGAGTCATTTCTCTCAGGTAGCTGGAGCCAGGTGCCTTGGCCCCCAACACACTCATCCAGTAACTCAGAATCTATTTCAGTGAACACATGACAAGTAGCATTACTTACAAGTTGTTACTTCTGCAGTGCAAAGTTCTCTTTGATTGTATGGTACATTATTCAGTTGAAATGACCAGTGTGATGTATGTAGGGGAACATGTTAGAAGCATTGGAAATCTAATAGTCATAACTACACCTCATTAGTGTACAATCACGTGAAACGTCGAATTATCTTCTTTGAACAGTAGCACAGAACGGACGAACCAAACTCTGGCTCTAGATATGGCCTTTCTTGGTTTTTCATAACGTGCGTTAAAGCCACATTGTGCTTCGTTGTGCTTAAGCCTTACGCTTGAAAAACTGCTGTAACACAAGCTACCTCCTCATTTCATTGCTACCACAGTGGTGTTAGGGTCAATAATGGATCTACAACTACATCCCTAGGTGGCGACAAATCCAACACCCTATCCCTTGTTGGCTATAAATAGTTTAAACATCTTAAGTTAATATTTTTCTATCAAAAACACCCTTTTGTGATGGGACTTATCAACTTTGTAAGTTGTGACCTAATGATTCAGACATTACTCTTGATTCGAAAAGGATTAAATATAATAGACATGATCCGGTAAACTTATTTGATGCCATCCAGCACAATGGGAATCAAACTGAGTATATGCTATTTACATTTGTTTGTAACTATGTAGGATCCTTGGGGGATTTCTTCCTTTGGGGAATAATGTTGGGTGGTGAGTTTTATTTATTCATCAATTCCTTCTTTGTGTATTGTTCCATAAGTCATAAAAAGTAATATTGTCCGTATTCACAAATATTCTTGCAATGTATTTGTCTCTTCATGGTTATAATGTGGCCTGAGTGTAAAACAAAAAGGCTGTTATTTCCCTCTTATACTTCTTCTTCCTCCTTCAGATATTCTCCTCCAACACACACTGCTGTGTAGTTTAATCAGCACGCAATGCAAATGTGTCTGTCAGTTTTGATTTTTTAGATGAGACCGCCTCGGTCATAAATCTGTAACTATTCCTGAAATCAGGTGCAATCAGCAAGGAGAGTCTCACAAAGAATTCATAAAACGAGTGTATGAGTGTGCGTGTCTTGAAAAGTAAATCTGAAGGTAAATGGCTTTGCAATTCTAAAGGGCAAAGCACTACAAAAAGAAAAATGGTTTGTGCATTCTGTGAACTAAAATAAACGCTCATATTTTTGTATTAAGTTCGATAAATGTCAACTATTAAAATATCCAATATATTTCTTCAAATAGATCCACTGTGAGTGTATCTCAAAGGTCATCCAATCCAAATGCTGAACAAAAGTGACAAATTAGAGTAATCTACAACCAGACTATATATCAAAATGACTGATCATTAATAAAGGGAAAGATATTATACATTGCCTAAAGGAATACCTGAGGCTAAAAAGGCAGTAACATATTCTTTAATATGTTCCATTGCCTGATTTACCCCTAGGCATTATTTTAATATGACCATCAAACATTTTCAAAGCTGCATAAACTGCTTTGTTAAAATGACTACTAAATGATTTCAAAAGCAATTAAATTATGATTGAGTCCAAGTAAGCATATACTTTTTGGAATTAACGTATTCTGCTACAGAAGTTGTCTCAAACGTTGAAAGTACATTTCTCCAGTATTGGACGTAGCAAAATGCTTTAAATTTGAAGAACTGACAGCAACCTGATGTTGAGCAGCACTGATGAGAATATGTTGTGCTATCAAACAAATATGATTTGGATGCATTTCACAGTCTCCCATTGGCAATTAGAGGATATCTAACCCATTTAAACTATGAGCAAAACAAATGGACACAAGCAAAGCAGAACATCAAAGGTTTTCTGAAGGCGCTTAAGCCTTTTTCTATAAAATCAGCCAATGTTGGACATCAATACCGCAAAACTAATTTAGATATTTGCATGCATGGAGATTCAGGAGACAGATAGATTTTGATATTGACAATTTTTGAACCCACAAATGTGCAGCAGTGGATTTAAAGTGAGTCAAAGGAATCAATGGTGAAGGCTGGCGACTATCTTCCTTCACACGCATAAATGATACCGCGTCATCAAGTTGTGAGACGGCTTGGTTCCAGCGGGTAATTCTGAGTGGACGCCAAGGGAGGCAGCGAAAAGAGAAAGATGAGAAAGAAGATGAAAAACCTCAAATTCAATCTGGCACGGGGAGAGGGACTGAGGGGAAATAAGGTGGTTTTGATTTCTCTCTCATCCCTCGCTTGCGCTGTGACGGAGCGATAGAGTATCGCCACCTTGGAGGGAGCGCCAGCCGCGGCCAACTGTCGGGAGGAGGTGGGGGGTTGGCGGGTGGAGTGCGGGATGGAAAGGTAAAGGTGAGGGGAGAATGGAGGATGAGAGAGATAGAAAATGCAATCTTATTCCAAGTAAAAGAGAATCATTATCTGCTCTAAAACAGAAGGCGATGGAAAAGTCTGCCCTTGGCAGGCTGTGGGCCTCAAACTGTATATAACAAACTCCCTATGAAGTCTAGTGTATGATCCATCAAAATCATTTCAACTTAAGACCTTAAGAAAAACACTGAAAGCCAGAGTTATAAATAATTTAAGATTTCTACTTGCATGAAAGGCTGACCTTCAATAATTCAGAAAAAACTGAAAAGGTAAAAATCTATTTCACCACATTAGTAACTGCCTCAGCAACCGGGTTGTCACGAGTTATAAGCAAAACCTTGAAAGGTAACCTGCCATGCAAAGGAAGCACAAGGGAAAAAAATGACATGGAGTTGAAAGGTCCATTTGAGAAAGTCTCTAAGTGCATTAGCATGGTAGCAACGCATGAAAAACACAAAGGAAATATTTCCCCTTGAGTTGCACAAGGATCCATGGTTTTGCCGAAACACATTCTTTTAGCAACTCTCTCCAATTTGTTTATTTTTAAATGAAAACTCCCATCTTTGTCCGGCAAATTGTCCACGTACACCACAAAGATCTTAAGAAACATACTCAAACTAGCATTGTAATTGAAGGTTATATACCTTCTGCAATCTATCTGGCACAATGGAGCTGTGTCCCAGTGCTTTACCCATACTGTAATGCCTGCTTTTGTACTCTTTGTCGCACCTTATCCCCCTGACTTTTCACTGCAAATGGTAAGGGACAGGTTCTTAAAATGAGATGGAGATGGAATAACACAGAATCTCTTTTCAGTCTCCAATATTGCCTTAGATTCTAGGTTTCACTCAACATTTAGCCATTTGATTTGGTGGCCAGTCAGCTTTGAGAGGCCAGAGGCAACCAGAAACACGGGAAGATACAAACATTGGATCATTTTCACTTATGGAAACAGACTTGGTGGACGTTTGGGTTCTCTGAGTGCCCTTCTAGTTAACTTCCTTTTTAAGAAAGTAAGTATATTGTGTTGTAGACGTTATCCAATATGATACATTTTTCTTTTTCCATTTCATTGTCAACGTACTTGTTTTAAGTGCTGTATTCCACTTACTGATCACATGCCGGGTACTCTGAACATACTTAATTCTGGCTCATGATACTCATTACATTCCATATATGCACTATTTTTGACTGACTTAAGCAACATATTAGTGCCTATTTATACTGCAACCAAAGTATTTATCACATCTATCCCGAGAACAAAACAACTACTGTACAAAGATAATTGTTGAGTCCTGCACCACATTTCCATTGGTAAGTGCAATGTTTTCAGCACATATGTAAAGAGTCCCCACTCTTCAGGACTTTGACCACTTTCAGTAGTAGCAGGTTTTCTTTGCTAAGAAAAGAAGATTTAGACTCTTCTATACTTCCTAGGAAGCAATCCTATTCTCACCAAATTTTGGTTTGTATATGCTACTACGAAGAATACAGCAAATAATAAGAAACAGGTCTGATGGCACTCTGAAGTGGAAAAACACCAGGCTCTGCCACCAAAAGGGACACAAGTCAACAAAGTAGTAATTTATATCAATGATGGCGTCTAATTGGTGCCTGGACAAGTTGATAGCCACTGATTGGTCTGACTGTTAACTCAAGTTTCAAGTGTCATCTGATGTGAAATGTTTGCTCTTTTGTGCTATTATAGGGACACTGGTGTAGCCATTTTGAAAACACTTATCTTTACTTTCACTTCAGACATTCACTTTTTTTCCCCTGACCTGGATGAAAAACGGGAGTGCTTTTTGCCCTTCGGCTTCTACTAAATGTGTCTGTTTCATGAATTGTCTGAATTGATATTGATACAAATATATAGTTTAAGAGGTCACAGGAAATACACTGCATGCTTGATGATGGTATAATGGGACCAATTGATAGTAAAATGCAGAAGTGATATAACAAAACTCTTAATGAAAATAGACGACTGGCATCCTTCAGCTCTCCTTGTCTCTGGGATAGATCATCAGTGACACTACTTTACGCTTGGGCCCAGCGAGGGAATCTACTACCGAGAATACATTAACAGCGTATTAGAAGACAACAGCCTCATCCTTTTGAAACTTTCAGCAGGCTGACATGCTGCTGGGCTGGCAGGACGGAGACAGGCTCTAAAAGCAGCTCCCGCTTAGCTCCTGTCAAAAACAGACACCGGAAAAAAAGCAGGGCATGCATTGTTGCACAAACACATCCATGTACATACTTATCTCTGAGATCTTAATGTCCCTCTTCATGCTGCTGAAGGGAATCCAAACAATGCTACTCTTTTCTAGAAATGGTATTGTTGCCTATACTGTATGTTTTATCTTTTATCTGTATTAATCTTTGAACTATTTGCTTTGTAAATCAGCTATTATGGGATGAACTGAGATTATTCTTTTATCCTCACATCGCGAAAGGCCAAACATTTCAAAAGAGATTCCCCTTAACTGACCATATTTATTTGATAAATGTGTGTTGGAAAAATGTATTTCCAATGGAACATCTATTTTATATTGGAATTTGGTATCAAAGCTAGTTGTGTTCAATCACAAGTTTTGGGTCAACACACTTTTGAAAAATTAAACAAAGCTTTTGAACATTGTCAAAAACGTTTTAAGCATATTCAGCACAGCTAACCTTTTTTTAAACCCACTTTTTTATCTTGAAAAGGGAGTTGTTGGAGGGCTTGTGAATGAATATGATTCCAAGGAAAAATCTCAAATACAATACAAATGTAAAAAGAAGAGTTTTTTAAGTAGTTAAAGCTAAATTGCTTTTGGCATTTACCTTTAAAAACCCTACTTTGAATAGCCTTTATTATGAAAGGAAGTAGGAGTAATCGTTTTCCCATTTACTAAATGCAGTCTGTAGTCATTGTCTGCAAATCTGCAATTTCTAAACCGCAGAGTCCTTGAACAGAGCCAGTGTCACCACTTTTCGTATTAATATTAACAGGTTGTTTTTTAAAGCATTTTAATCAATATATAGTAAGGCTGAGAGGACGAGTGTGGAAAAATAAGAAATGTCCTGCCACCTCACGCACAATGTTTTGAAGCGCTAGCCAATAGAAGCGCAAGGATTTCATATTGATGTCACTATGTTACGGAAGTAAACACAGGAGTCCAATAGAGGTGTTTCTGGCAAGGGATGGATGGATGTGGGAGAAAAACTCCCTCTGGAGGGAACTTTGGGATTTTAGCCTTTGCAGACCATTTACATGCACAAAAACCTAAAACACACTAGAGGAAAGGGAAACCCAAAAAAGCAGAAAAGGCTGTCTTTAAACTATCATGTTAAAAGGTACACTTAGAACTATCAGAATGAACACTAGTCTATTCAATTAATAATATTAAAGGTTAAAAAGCTCAACCTACAAAATGTAGGTGTGTCAGTCATTGTCACATCCACAGCATTAAGTCCTTGATTATTTGCAGCACACGACCAGCGCGTGCTTAACTGACGTCTGGCTCTGACAGGATCTCTGGTTTGGTGTGTTTGTAGGACTTGCTGGGTAATGGAGCAGTACAGAGGCTCAGCCGGGGGTTAAGAGGGAAACACAGACACTGCCCACACACACTCACTTGAGCCCCTACGGCATGGCTAATTTTGAGGTGCACAGCTAACATTTATTCTTGTTGTGTCTTACAAAGGGTGTTTTACAGTAAACAAATTATAATAAATAATTGGAAGTTTATGCAAATAAAGATTATAATACATTTTAGTAAATATGTTGATTATATTTTTACATATTGATTTCTATATGGACTTGCACTTTCACGATTATTTTTTTTAATGAATAAAACAATAAAAGAGTAAAGGAAGAGTAACACAAGGCATAATTATATTTTTCTGGAGCCCCGGGTGAGGTCTTAAAATGATATGTTTTGTCTGGCCAACAAGCCACAAACAAATATTAATATAATTTAATATCATGAAATAGAAAATAGCGTATCTTCACATTTTGGAAGGAATTGGAGAATATTTTGCTCAGAAAATAATTTTCTTGATTTACAGAATACAAATGATTTCAACTCTACTTACTTAGAATCACAGTTTAGATTTTCAATATGAAGGATGTTAAGTGTAATATCTTATTAATTGTTGCATGTTATGCATCTCATTATTGATGAGAAGCTCTGCTAGCACCTGCATGCAAAATTTAACATTGCCCAAAACATTAGCCCAAAATGGAAAAAAGAGAACTGAAAGGTGGAAAGGGTGGCGAGAGAACGGGTCTTTTATTGTGTTCCAGACTTTAATATCTGACAGTGGGTCATTTATCATCATGGACCGCTGATGGTGAGAGAAGGGAAAAGGTGGAGAAAGCAGAGGCAGAGAGTATCAATATGAATTTTTTATTTGATGGGTTTTTATGGGAGATTGCATTTCAGAAGGCTGGCAGAGTCAAGGTTCGTGGAAGAGTGAGAAGATGGAGAGTGAGAGGCCAAGTCTTAAAGGCCAGGCGAGAAATAATGCTGTTGGTGCACATGAGAAACACACACCAGCACTTTTGTTTGCAACATATTGTATGCTTCTCCCTACTATGTGTGCATAAAAAGCTGTACATGAAATGTGATCATTCTGCTTGAGGCTGAACGCTCCCCGATTCATTTTCAATCTTTTGATTCTTTAAACCCAGACGATTATTCTCCATCCCACATACAGTAGTGTTTTTTACTTTCCTTTTTCACACACATACACACCCAAACTTCTTAGTTTGGCTTCAGGTGTGGTCATTAATCATAGTAGTGAGTGGCTATGATTCCCCCAGCACCAGCAAGGCCGGGTGGGTTTGAGGGAAGAAAGCAGGCTGCAGCTAAATGGCTGCCCCTCGCTTCCTGCGTCCATCAAGGCTAGAACAAACGACCGACTGCTCAGCCTCTGGGCGCGGAGCTCACAGACGTGTGACATCAGAGGCTCAAACACACTTATCGTTGTGAATAACACTTTGACACACACACACACACACACACACACACACACACACACACACACACACACACACACACACACACACACACACACGAAGTAGTACATAGATAACCAGCCAAAAATAAAAAAATGATGATGGAAGCAAGTTTCAGTAGAGTGACAACAAAGCTCACAACACATTTTTTTCCCCCAATTTAGGATCAATAAATCTTATCTTACATATTGTGACTTTACATCCGACACGCAAAATAGTATTTTCTTTTGGGTTGTATGAAGAATGTATGCCTTGTCTATGTATTACAGCGACCCTAACCCTACCTCATGCCCATTTGGGCGCAGATTGAAAACTCATCTCTTTCGACTCCACTTTGAGCGATATAAATACTAACAAAGAATTGCTAATAAAGGACTGGCTTATCTAAAGCCAGTTGAGTAGCACTTGAAATGTTTTAGCTCTATGAAACCTGATGTACTTACAGTGGGGCAAAAAAGTATTTAGTCAGCCACCAATTGTGCAAGTTCTCCCACTTAAAAAGATGAGAGAGGCCTGTAATTTTCATCCTAGGTATACCTCAACTATGAGAGACAAAATGAGAAAAAAAAAAATCCAGAAAATCACATTGTCTGATTTTTAAAGAATTTATTTACAAATGATGGTGGAAAATAAGTATTTGGTCACCTACAAACGAACTCTCACAGACCTGTAACTTCTTCTTTAAGAGCCTCCTCTGTCCTCCACTCGTTAACTGTATTAATGGCACCTGTTTGAACTCGTTATCAGTATAAAAGACACCTGTCCACAACCTCAAACAGTCAAGCTCCAAACTCCACTATGGCCAAGACCAAAGAGCTGTCAAAGGACACCAGAAACAAAATTGTAGACCTGCACCAGGCTGGGAAGACTGAATCTGCAATAGGTAAGCAGCTTGGTGTGAAGAAATCAACTGTGGGAGCAATTATTAGAAAATGGAAGACATACAAGACATACAAGACCACTGATAATCTCCCTCTTTTTCTGCAAAGGGACCAGGACGACTGATCCGTGTAAAGGAAAGAATGAATGGGGCCATGTATCGTGAGATTTTGAGTGACAACCTCCTTCCATCAGCAAGGCATTGGAGATGAGACGTGGCTGGTTCTTTTCAGCATTTGGACATGTCCCCAAACCAACACCGCCGGGGGCACTTAACACAGAATAGGGACAAGTCCAGGAGCAAAACTGAGACTTTAACTGTAGAAAAATGGTCAGATTTGAATGGGATGCCCTCCGCAGTTACAATGAGTGGCAAAATAAGGCGCTACACGCTCTGGGAGTACAGGCCCCCTAAGCACTAGTCTCCCAGTGAATCCAAATATTTTCTCAATTAATTACACTCTTACCCATTCAAGATGATAAAAAAGGACAATCCATTCATCGTGTGAGCACAGTAGAGTTATGAGTGTGCAACAGATTTCTATGTTGAAGGGGGTATTGCCCAAAGCCTGGAAACAGTCCACACCCATACTCTTATACATATCACTTGCTCTTATAGAGGATAGAATCTGGGCACTGTGTTAGGAATATGGGCATATCTAAAAGAAATAATTACCAACAACGACCAAAGCCAAAACAAGTGTAGGTGAAATACCAAAGCCAAAAAATCTCTAATCTCGCCGCATGAGGAAAAGACCCAATTACATTGTTCCTGAGCGAAAGAAAACCGTGGGATTAGACCCCTCTGTACCACTTGCCCTGCGACTGGGGAAACGATTAAAGTCAGCCCAACATTTTGGAATTAAGAATTGATGCTCTGGTTCTGTTATAAACAAAAAGTATTGTAGATGGAATGAATACTTTTCTTTTTTAGTGTTTGCAATCAACGGTATTACAATTTGATCGTTGGCTTCTCTTATTTGGTTTCCTCCAATCACATCGTTTTTTCCTATTTTTCTAATCCGTACCATAAAATGTTTATGCAAGATTTTCAAACTTCTTCCATGCATATACTTCAGGAGTCCCCAGATGCGCTCGAGGAAACACCATGAGGAGTTCCACACTTCCAAGGTCGTAGATTATGTCTCGGATTTTGGTTATGCACTCAATTTGGATCATTCTCTTATTTGTCTATATATCCTTTCAACGTTGTATAATTGGGTAGAGCGTAATTGTTTGTAGCTATGTAATAGCGTTTGTTCACTGAGTGAACATGTAAAGTTGAAAAGCTCATACCTTGAGATGGAAATTGAATCTTTTTTATAATTTGATCAACACCAAGGCCTTACATTCTCTTTTCTAAATGATTATGGATTGTATTTATATATCTGCTTATGCTTCACTTACGAATTCAAACATCTTTTGCGTGGGGGACTGGACCATAACTGAAGAAAACACCTGGTTGCAGAGCGTTTTCTTCTTCCTCTCCCTCTCCCTGACCATCCATAGTCAGTAAATTAGTGAACAATCTCCTAATCTTTCTGCCATTCATCAAACGATTGGCCCTAGTATCTTGTATGGTACGACGCAATGTTGAAACATGTTGATAGAAACGACAAAACACTATATCAAGTATGTGCTGACCGAAGTTCGCCACGACGCTCTTTCTTAACAATTTTGAAAATTGAAGCCCTGCGACGAGGTATCTGTCAGACTCATACACAGCTTACACTTGCTGTCCAATGAGACTAGTAAAAAACTGCGTGTAGACTTTGTGGTGGGTGCATAGCACGGGCTGTTTGTGACTGATGTTCCGAGGAGTGACGAGGCCATGCGAGTACAGCCCGGGAGGGAAGAAGAGACAGCCGAGTCTTCAGCCCGTTAGAGAAGAAGCAAGGCGCAGACACCGGAGTAGATGAAAGTTCAAGGGCTCCAAGGCCTGCTCCGGGAGAGGAGCAGGAGTCAGCCCCGGGAGCGAAGATAGAGCTAATGGTCAGTCCACGTAGCATCCCCGGGGTGGTAACAGCCAGAGTAGAGGTGAGTAGAGAACCGATGTTGATGAGGATCAAAAATATTATTCCTCCACGATGTCCCAGACGTTTCTCTCACTGTATAGGGGGTATATTTCCAGGACCGAAGCCCTTTCTGACAGTAAAACTGGGGATTAGCTGTGTGTTGTTATAACCATATGTTTCCGTGTAAAAGTGATTTTCGTCGTGCTGCTCCTAGGTGATGAAGTGGCGTGCTTCTCTTACCATTATAATGGTTAGTATGTTGAACCTTGGATTAAGGATGGTCTCTGAGAAATAACAAACAATTGGTGTATCTGATTTATAGTATTAAAAAGCGACCAACTCGTTAGGTAAGTTTTACAATGACCCACGAAGATTTGTTAGTTGTTGCAGGGACACGTGAAAAACAGCTGTGATTTCACGCCTTTTCTCCTGCGCAAGAGCGAGAGAGAATTCCCTCGTTTCCATGGGTTGCGCTAGTTATTTAATTATTACCGTGCTGGCTCTCTCCGCGCCCGCATAGTTCCGGAAGATACATCGGTCGTCTTCTATGTTCCTGTGTGCACTTCTTATTATGCATGCTAGAGGACTCTGGATATCGCTTTTTCACCTTTCCAAACATATTGCTTAACACGCTCTTTTATACCGTATTGTCTCTTTCAGAATCACTTTTTCATCGTAGAACAACGATTCTACACGCTTGTAATCAACCTAACTCTTAAATATTCGTGGTGGGTCCCCCAACCTTTTCTAGGAATGAGGGGCTTCACTTGTTCGAATAACAATAAAGGTCTCCTTGTGAAGGGGAGCTACTTTTTACTCCTCATTTTTTTGTTTTTGCATAGCAGTAGCCCCTCATCAGCGCTATAAAAAGGTTGGTCGCACCCACTGGTTTGGTAAGAGTATTAGATTACACCGTTTTAAGGAATGTGTTACTTTAGTTCGAAAAGTCTGTAATGAAAGATGAATTATTGATGGGAGAAAAGGGCAGTGTTGTCTTCGTAGGTTAGAGATGTGAAGTGATATTAGTTTATACCAAATATGTGCCTCATTGTTTTATGAATATCGCAACCAAACAACGGACTGTCTGTTCTTAGTAGTACTGATGCGTAGCCGGGTTCTGGCTGGGTGATTGGAGCTCGAGCAAAGTGGGTATTTGGTGACCTTGGTTTGCTGTTGTGTACGGGCTGGGTGGTACTATTTAAACAGCCAACACCGGACGATGGGACCGTATTTCTCTTTCTTGCCCTCTTGTCTCGACGGTAGAGGCGTACGACAACGCATGCTCTCGTTTTTCCTTGCTACCCTGAAACTTCAATTCCTGTCTCTTCTATACAGCTACCCGCGGCCTTTTTAATTTAATGTTATTCCTTATGATGGTAAATGCTTTCTCAGAGAGGTATTCCTACCACTTTAAGTCTATTTCACTGATTTGTGTTAGGCTTCTCTCCTGGCTGGAAACGTCTGCCCGAGGTCGATTGTAGGAGAATAGCAAATACACGGCTTCTGATAATTTTAAAACAGGTTTACCCTCCTTCTATCATTACCACATCGAGGAACGGACACTTGGTTGGACTCTCTCTCCTCAACTCCTTGCATTCTTGGTACGACTGACTTACCTGCTCTCTCCTACCGGGCTATGTACTCCTTCGCTCTCTCCCACGGGCATGAACTCTGCTCTCTCCTCCGGGACTCCCTGTATATCTCTACTGCCCCTCTCTCCTCCGGTTGACTCACTGCCTTTTGCTCCTCCTCGGGCTACTGGACTACTGCTCTCTCCTCCGGACACTCTCGTCCCAAACCCACCGGCAACCACTCCAGCATCGGCACGTTTTGACCATTGGAGGGCAGAACAGGAACGTTGTCATGTGTACAATCTCTGCACTGGTCCATTTCCCAAATTAAGGCAGCTTCTGGCATTGCAAGGCATCGTGATCAACTTTGTTGTAGTCTTCCACGTTTCCAATATCTTGTTCTCTTGGTGTAAGGTCTGTGAGGGGCAGTGATTCGCGTTTGTTTTCTTCTTTGTTATGAATCTAGCAAGGACCATGTGAAATGTGAAGAACCCATATACACCAGGGTTTCTCTTCAGCTGTCTTCGTGATAGATATTATGTTGAAATCTTTGAAGAGATACCAAGGGAATAAAAAACAATCCATGGGAATTTGGTATATTTAAAAAAACAAGGATTGTTCCCTCCAACGAGGGCTATTTTTCATCTGGTATCACAAAGTGGTATCCGGAGTGCAACAAAACCTATTTACCCTACCTTTATCATTGACCAATTATACCTAACCATTCGGTCAGGAAAGTTAGTAAGAGGGATACTTTTAGAGATTGCAGTTATGTGATGCGTATAACCAGACTTCGGAACCAGTAAACCAAATATTCAATGTGTCTCTTCCTCGCAACCTCTTCGCGGAACTGCCGTGAAACCGAAGCGGAGGAAGGTCTTAATAAACTAGCTACTTTTAGTGTACAACTGTTATACGATGATTAATGTAGATGCGTGGTGTACACACAAATTATTAGGGCATGATGTTTTACCCGAAACCTCCCCAAACTGGTGATCGGACGATTAAAATCTCTTGTAATGGAAAACCACTTACCGACATGGATACTAGGAATTATGATAATTTAAACATAAAGACTACAGATCCAAAGTACTAATTACCAAGAATGGTGGTTGCTATAAGTGGATTCCTCCATACCTGGTGTGGTCCTCCTCCGTCTTTCCAGGGAAAACTCTTGGATGCATATCCTTTGCGTTTATTATCTTTATACGGGGGCCTATATTTGTCCATTGGTTTCGCTTGGTATAATATGTTAAGGATAAATTTATAAACTAAAATAGTAGTCCTTATTTTATTTACTCTCCCTGTTTATAATTGGTGGTGCCATCCAAAAGACATACTTGTTTGTTTATGGTGTGTGTCTTCTCTATCCATTGAAAGTAGCAAATGGATGTTATTAATTATTCTTTAATTTGCGAGCATTATAGTGTTTTGTATCGCTTGAGCATCCTTTTTGGCATTCTCTTTCCTATCTGTCATTGCGGACGGGGGGCTTTCCCCTAATCTCTCTAGCGCAAATTCAACTTCTCCAGTGCTTGGCTGCGCCTTTATTTACCAGATGACGTGGACTAACACTATGGTATCTAAGAGATATTGAGGCAGTCAACAACAAAAACTAATAAGGTTATCTGAACTTTTTGGGATACGTCACAGCCGGGAAGGGAGAACAAAAAACAAATGTACTAATTATTTAAATAGTTCAAGATAACCAACGGAAGAGGAGAGGTGAAAGAGGAGGTAGCGGGAATGTTACTAGGCGCGGATGATTTCCTCTTTGGCTCTGAGGTAAGGAAGGAATGATCGCGTTGGAAATATTTTGATGATAAATTAGTGTCGTACTTCAATTAATTTTGAATCTTGGGATAGAGATGACCCTGAAAAGAAAAAAGATCTTAACCCAGTAATTACGCAATTTTGAATTTTATTACGTTTACATTTTTAGTTGGATGTCTGACCCAGTAGTAAGAGTTTTTCCAATGTGTTGCTTTACCAACAAAAATAGCGTATTTTTGCTCCTCGAGCAAAGTAACAACGGGGATTTACTAACCAGCGACCAAAGAACCTCCAACCAGGTTCAGTGTAGTTTCTCTTCAGGAGGTTTAATATTACAAAAGTTGAGAGTTAACAGTGGAACCCAAAATATATTTCCTCCTTGGTGTTAAACTAACCAGGATAGATGTGATCTATTTCACAAGTTAACCTGTAAAGTTGGATTTTCAAATGAGATTTTGGTTCGAATGTTAAAGTAGTATAAAAATCCGGAATCTTTTTGATGGACCCCCTTTCGGTCTTTTGGGAATATTCAGACCTAAGGGTGTTGGTTTTTTTTTCTAACCTTAACGCTTGAGTCTCTATTGTACTTTTTTTACTATAATATTAATGAAATTGGGGGTTAGTGGACGTGTGCCTCATGTTTTAAAGGTAGGAACTGCTTTTTTAGATAATTTGACATTCATACAAAATTGTGTGTATAACTTGAACATGCTCTATCCTTGTTATGTACTTGGATGTTACTTGGCCCATTTGTCGTAGTGGAGTTTGGTTATTTTAATTTAGTTCTGAATTTTGCTCCG